>NC_056739.1:166935898-167088398 GCF_019279795.1 Protopterus annectens
GCAGAGTTCTGCCATGACTAGAATAGCAGAACCAAATGGAATAGGAAAGCCATCTAGAGATAGATTGTTTAGAAACTGGCTGTCCCTTTCTCTAACCTTCATAGCACACAAAAAGTTGGCTAGTTTTTGTGAAATCTTTACTCATGTCCAGATAAAATCTGAGCAGTCTGTGAGCATCCAGGTGGTGAAGAATCATTTCCCTTTGTTTTAAGGGTCAGGATAGAAAACAGGAAACTGCAAAGACTGATTAAGAATAAATTCAGAGACCACTTTAGGCATAAAGGAAGCATTGCTTCTGACACTCATCCTGTCTTAGTGAAAATCTAAAAGAGACCTGAAACTCATATACCCACAAAGAACAGGTTGTGACTACTAGCAGGCAATCTTTAAGCAACAACACACGGATGGGTGTGGGTAATGCTGGATTTACCCATGGTTGGTGTGGTTTGGTCACGAGGGCAAATAAAGGCAACAGTGGGTAAATCCAACATTGCCCACACCCAGCCGTGGGTTATTGCTATTATACAATGGGCATTATTTAAGAAAAAAAATACTTACTTTTCTTAAATAATGTCATTGCATAATGACTCTGTGCTACCCTTGGTATCCTGGGGCATTTCTGATGTACAGTGCATGCGTAAGGGTCATGTTCCCACGCTTACGCAGCACATCAGTGCTGTGCAGAGGTAGCAATGGAGAAAGGAAGGTCTCCATTGCTTTTTAAGTATCTCGCTAGGTTTAAACTCATTCAATATAGCGAGATATCTTTAAAAAAAGCAACAGAGAAAGGAAGATCTCTGTTGCTTTTTTTAAGCTCTCTCTCTATGTTAAAATCATTCCTTTCTCCGTTGTTACTCTGGACAAGAAAAAAAAAAAACAGGGGATATACTAACGGAAAAAGTCTGGGCGACTGGACCTTTTTCCGTTAGTATATTCTTGGATTTATAATGGGCACGCTGGTTGGGCTGGCCAATCAGCATGCTTGTTTTTGTATGTTTAGGGCCAGTCATTGTATAATTTACATTAACAACTTTAGGGAAGAGCAGGCTGTAGGTTCAAATGGTGGTACAGCAAACTTTTCCAAAATAAATTTAAAATCCCAAGAAAGGAGCAAACTTTTCCAAAATAAATTTAAAATCCCAAGAAAGGGTCACCTTTTTTCTTGGTGGTCTGATGTGCAATACTCCCTTTACTTTTTTTTTTTTACCTCAAACCAAGAGGAAAGAAGGGAATCCAGAGGAAGATAAGATGAAATGACTGAGAAATGTTCCTTACTGAAGTGCACGCATGCAAGGCCAGAATTGAGCAATTCATGCAGGTACCTGGGAAACAGGTCTGCTCCCACTTTTGATGAGTCCTGTCCTCTGCTTTGACACCATAGAGAAAATGTCTATCATTTGAATAAATAAGATTTTATAGTAGCAGATTCCTTCAATATCTGTTTCTTGTCTTCCAAAAAAGGTACCCAAAAGAAATAAAAAGCCTATAATCCATACAGTTTGGCTCTGATTAAGTATGTTGTACTGGATAAGACATCTTTTCCTGTGTAATCAGGTTCACTCTATAAAAAGGGTTTTGGAAATTCTTTCTGACCAGATCCATGAGAAGATAAAACCAGTGTTGTCTGGGAGAAATGGGAATTACTAGATGTATTTTTGATAAGTCTGTCTTTAGCTTTAGTAAGATTTTATGAGTATCAGAGAAAAGGGAGGAGACATAAAGGAACATTCCAATCCATAAGAAAGAAAAAGCAGCTATTTTCCACGTCTTTTGGCAAGATGTCTTGGCATAGATCTGTTCTATCTGTTGTGATTAGTAGGCAAACAAATTTACTTGTTGAGTTTCCCACTGATAGTTTCCTGAAAGACCTCTGGGAGCACCTTACAATTTTGAAGGTCTGTCCTGGATCTGTTTAGCAAGTCTGATACTGTGTTCTACACTGACTGAATGTATGTTGCCTTGTAGGGAAAGACTGTGCCAAATTGCCATTTCACAAGTAACCATGGTTAACCTCCAAAGGGGGTAGGATTTCATTTTCATTATTTCTTTATGTACCATATTACTGTGATGTTGGCTATGATTGCTAACAGTGGTCCAGGAGTATATAAAGCATTGAGAGCTTTTATCAGGATCATCAGGTCTTTGATGTTTACTTGTTTGTGTCTGAAATGAGGTTGACAAATGCCCTGGACCTTGACTCCTTGAGGTACTGCCCCTATGCAAGGTCTGATGTATCTGTGGTGACTGACTGAGTAGGCATGGGGGTAGAAAGGGGGAATTCCTGGATTTTGTAGGACTTGGTTTGTCTAACAAGTAAGCTCTTTCTCAATGAAAGTTAGAATCAGTCAAGGAAAGGACAGTGATGTTGATGCTGTGTCTACATGAATTTGTGAAAATCACTGAATTTTTTTCCTCATGTGGACGCTGACAAATGGGATCATAATTATGGATGAGGTCATATAACCCAGAATTCTGTTGGGTCAGCTATGTCTAGAAAATGGTGATGTTAGAAAGACACTTTCTTGGGAGGAAACGCTGCCATCAGAAAACTGTCTAAAAGGCAACCTAAAAAAGATTAACGTGGGTAGTGGCATGACTTTGACACATCCAACTTGAAACCCAGGTTGTGGCACAGAATTACGCTAAAGTGAGGGGATGCCAAAGTGTTGTGGGTAAAAGAAGCTAAAATAAGGCAAAAATCCAAGTAAGGGTAACTATGGTCCCTTGAAGTCTGCAGAAGGCTATGACTGGAGCTAGGAACTTTGCGAAACCCTTGCAGGTAAAGAAACCAAAGGCTAAAGAGACAAATTGAAAATGCAATCCCAAGACAAAGAATCTTAGAAAACATCTGTCATCTTTGTGAGAAGAAATGTGCAGATAAGCATCTTTGAGGTATAGAGTGACCAAATAGGCTCTAATGGATAGAAGAAGGAAAAGAATCTGTAATACAAGCCTTTTGAATGATGGTCCTAGGAGAAAAGAATTCTGGTTGTTCTTGTAGTGCCTTCGTTTTTGGGTACCATAAAATGTTTTGAATAGAAGCCTTTGGCCTTGCTGTGAAGATGGAACAAACTATTCCTCCCTAAGACTACAGATCTGATAGGATTTGGGGGAACAAATGAATATAGGTCTGTGGGGGCAGAGGAACCCCTGTCTGAAATGGAGGGGATGCTCACTGACATTTGTAACCATGATGAAATATATTTTTATTATCCAGGAATCCAAAGTTATCCTTTTTCAAAGATGTATGTAGCAGGATAGATTGTCTACAAGTTGTCTACAAGTTGGATGGTAGGCTGGGGGGGGGGGGTAAGGTCCACAGATAATCAGACATTTTTCTTTAGAAAGTATGGTCTTTCAGATTCAACTATTTTTAGAACCAGTTTGCCATTGTTGGGTAATTCCTTTACTTTAGGTTAGGGGATAAAGAGACTTTTGACCCCCCCCCCACATCAAATTCTGCTAACTATATAAGTACCTTATCTGAAGAATTACCAAAAAACTCAACCTTTGTGAAGTGGAGCATTTAGAATCTGATACTTAACGTCCTCAGGGACGTTTTGCAGTCTGACCCAGGCATTCCTTTGCATAACTGTATCTGTAACTGCAGCTCTGGACACAGCACCCACTGCATCATAAAAACAAGGAATGTTCAGTGACTTGGGAAGCAAATCTAACTATACTGAACATGTTATATTTAGTATCCAAATTTAGGTTACAAACAGACTATTGCATACTGGCAAAAACAGAAAGTAAATACTTTGCTGTATGTGTCTGGCAATTAATTGCTCTAAAGGATATTGGGGCTGAGGAATAAACCTTTTTCATTAATCTGTCAAAAGCATAGGTTCATAAATTCATAAGTACTTGCTAAGCTATTTATCTGTAAGGATCTTAAGAAGCCTAGCCTTACATTTCCTTGGTAGTTTTTAGTCCATTTATTTTGTATACTAAAACCCAAGGGCATTACTTGTTGCCCATATCCATGAGGGATATAGGTGCTAAACTGGGGTTGAATTTGCAGTTTCCCATCCATTCTTCCAAATTACATTTGAATCGATTAAGAGAAGTATTTTGCTTTATGTGGAGTGGAAGACTGTTCCATAGAGGAGGTATTCTCTGTGATTCATACCTGTCCCTCCAACATGTCTTATGGTTATTTATGTTGCAGAGCAGACTGAGATCCTTTGAATTGGTGTTGACACTACCATTGGAATTATGAATGTCTAGTAGGTCTGACATAATAGGGTATGTTGAGGGTCTGTACACAAAGCAGAGGTTGCCTCTTAGTAGCTTGTGTGACGCCAAGAAGAGAGACAATATTTTGAGATGGTCTGTATAGTTTTTTATAATCTAGAGTCTTGAGTTTGTTAATGACAAAGTGTTATGGTTGCTCTAGTTGTGACAAGTGTTTGGACAGATACAAACAGAATGAGGCATTATATTCAGTGGTCTGCCTGATTTGTGCGGATTGAGATGGAATGATTACACCTCTGAACTTAGATGCTAAACCTTTAGATATAAACTGTGCAACAACAAAAAAAAAGGATTTCCTTACAATAGTGGATATGTGGTGATTAAAGGACATTTCATTATTGACACAGGTACCCAGATCCCTGTCTATTGGATCAGCTTTCAGGGTAGTGTGGTCAGTGTGATAGTTACAAGAGATGTCTCGCTTGAAGGCTATGATTATACATTTATTGGCATTTGATTTTAGCCCTTGGTTTTGATATCATCTATTTATTTGACAAAAGCTCTCTGGGAGCATTTTGATGTCTTCTGTGAGAGTTCATGTTGGCACCAAGTTAACATTCAGCTGCAGAACTGGTCAGTTATAGATCTTTAACTTTGCTTTGACTGCAGAGAAGTAAATGCCAAAGAGGAGTGGGCCAAGAACTGAACCCTGGGGTACACCAGAAATGACCAGTCTTTTGGAGGAGGTAGAACAGCCAACCCTCATTTCCTGGCTATTGTTTGTGAGCCAATTTACATGGGGATTTACATTTAGCTGTAAGAATGTATCGATACTCGAGTGCAAGATAGTGCTGGATACATTTGTGAGGTCTAGATATGCGGTGTTACTGATTTGCTCTCATCATTTACTTCAGTAACCTTATAAAGTTGACCAGGTTTAGTAGGCAGGATTTTCCCTTGACAAATCTAAACTTGCTTGGATTGAGAGTTTGTTTACCTCTATGTCATCATTTATTAATGCCATAATGATCCTTTCTATAGCCTTACAAATGAGGCTGTCAAGCTTATTTTTCTAGAATTACCTGGGTCTGCTGATGCTCCACCTTTGTCTAAGGGGATACCTGTTGCTGTTGTCCATTCATCCATCATGGAGCCTGTTTGGAAGCTGATATTGAATAACTTCTATAAGGGGTCTTATAAATCATGCTTCAGGCTGACCAATAGGCAGCTCTGTATGTTATCTGTCGCCATAGAAGTAATGTTCTTGGCCTTGAATAGTGCCTTAAACACTTGTTCTTAGAAGATTTGGTGGTTGTAGATACAGGTATACGATCTGTGAATATAAGAGTGGGGGGCTGAAGTTTGAACTAAATTTGTCTGGTAGTAGATTGGCTATATCCTGTGGGTCTGAATATGTGACATCCTGTACTATTAGCTCTGCAAAGTGCTGGGCATTGTTTCTGAGGTTTCCAACACAGTATGGCTATCCTTCACCTGGGCAGCTATTTTTACTTCATATCTGGCTTTGGTTGACTTGATCAGGGTCCAGAGTTCCTTGTTAAGTTTAGCAAGAGCATTATTGGCATCTTGTTAATTTTATTTTTGTATGCAGTTATTTTTTTCTTTTATTGCAGAGAATGTTTGTATTAGGGTTCCACCACAGGGAGGCTATTTTTAAATATGGCATTGTATTTACTTCTGAGAAGAACAGATACATTGTTGCTATTTACATGTGCATATAATTTGGTGGAAAGGAGTTTTCATAAGCACTGGAGTCATCAAGATTGGTGGGGTTTTTGAATTTAGCCAGGTCATTACTCAGTTTTAATAAATTAACTTTGACATAATTTCTGAATACTGGGGTAACTAAGGATGCTTCCATCTTCAGCCTTAAGGTGAATGTGACTAATTTGTGCTCCAATTTGAAAAGAGAGGAAGTAACAATGGGTAGGGAGAAAAACTGCACAATACTGTTAAGGAGCAAGTCCGGGAGTTTAAAGGCCTGAGTTGGGATGTGGACTAACTGGTCCAGAGAGCTGGTATTGATGAAGCCTAGAAATTTCTTTGCATCCATGTCTGAGTATGTCTATGTCTCTCAGTTAATGAAGAGGTAGGTAAAATCTTGTAGGAAAATGGTGTTTGACTTAATGCATAGGGACTCCATACTAATTAGATAGGAGGTACTTGCTGAGGGGGACATAGAAGGGGTTCCTGTAGTTTATTAGATGACAAGGGGTTTGTTAATAAGCTAGACATGGAGGAGTTCTATGTTATCTTGTCTAATGAGTCTGGAGGCGATTTCTTTAAAGAAAATAGAGCAACCTCTATCTTTGGTACATTCATCTAATGCTGTTGGCCTGAAAGTGTGGAAGGTATTGACACCCTGCACTGATGGAGTAATCTCATTGACTGTCCTTTTCATTTAGGACAGAGTTAGAAAGAGAAAGGATTTTTGAACTTCTGTCTCCATCAAGGGAATAAACAGCATCAGCAATGGTACTTTTAAAAACAAACTTATGGCAACATTTAACTTTATAAAGTCTATCTGTCTTTGTGGGAGCACTGTGTTGTGCATCAGGACTGACAAACAAAGCATGCATTAAAGACATCTTCCAAAGTTCCAAGAACGGGTGGGATAGGTAAAGGATTTGGAGAATCCATACTAAGTCATAATATCATTTTAAGATTCCAAGACTTGCTCCCCTTCCCATTTAAAAAACAAAACCTTTCATTTTTAGATATAGTACCTGAGAAAGTGATTTCCTCATTGGGAGGATCTGAGGACAGTGTGTGTCCTCACATTTAGATTCACAAGGAATAATGGAGGATAACTGTGAGGCCTAGTCAAGGCCTTCCACATTGGATTCAGAGAAAATGTCTTCTTCTGAGGAAAGAGGGGATTTTTTTTTCTTTTGCCCTGGGTAGTTGCTGGGGTTGAGGATTATAAGGACTGGAGTTTGGCACACCTCTACATCCCTGTTTTACAAGCGCACACTCGTGGTCTTAGGCTGGACATACAGTGATCATAGAAAGCACCCAAAGCTTTGTAGACTGGCTATCCGTCTGATATTCTTGGCAGGGTAAGTCCTACATAACTAATGGCTACTGTAACAGTGATCTAATAATGAGTACCAGTTGCGAGAGATGTATTTTGTAGTTAAATTGGTTATAAGTTTCAAAGAATTTGAGGAGGCACTTCGAGTACCACATTTAAATATATTCACATATTTTAGTCTTAAGACACACAGCAAGATGTAAATATTGCAGAGCAATAACAGCAAACCAACCTCTTCAGCAGCACACAAAAGCAGATTATCAGGGCAATATTAGGCATGTAATATACCAAATACATTTAACTGTCAAAAAATCATTGTTTCAATATGTCAAACTCTGCTCTCTAATTTGTGTTGCACTTGGAAGAAAAAAGGTACAGCGTGAAAAATGATATATCTAGTCAAACCAAGGGAGTTAAAAGTGCCTACACTAAGTTAAAACCATTCTGAGTGAACAGACAATACAGACATAAGAAGGAGGAAGCTACTACATGATAGAGCAAAATCCCAAAAGGGGAAGGCATCTCTGATCAGTATTAGCAAAAAACTACGGACACTCATAAAATCATTTAAGGCCAGCTTCGAGGGAAAAATTGCACAGGACACTAAGGATAGTCACAAGGCTTTCTTTAGTTATGCTAGGAACCTGGGTGGGAATTCCCAGATATGCTCAGAATTAGTCCAAAATGACAAAAAATACACTGAACCCACAGACATTGCCAACATCCTAGCTGACAGGTTCAGCGCAAACTTCTCCCCCCCTCCCCACCAAAAGAGCAAATATCTAACCCAGCAGAGTGCTGCCCCCCTGACATATCAGATGCTCAGGTAAGAGCCGCCCTCTCCAAAGCAAAAAACACAGCATCAATGGGACCAGATGGTGTCCTGGGCTGCGTCCTACATGAACTCCAAGAAGAGCTAAACCCAAATATAAAACTACTGTTCAATCTTAGCCTTACTACAGAATATGTACCCAAAGAGTGGCGTACAGCAACAGTGGTCCCTCTCCACAAAGGTGGTGCCTCAACGGATCCTGGAAACTATCGCCCCATAAGCCTGACTAGCTTGGTCTGCAAAGCTATGGAAAGGATCATCATGGACCTCATAAATAAAGATATTGGGGACCTACAGACACTGGATCCTACCCAGTTCAGCTTTGTTAAGGGCAGATCCTGCCTCTTAAACCTGGTCAATTTCTTTGAAACAATCACCAAGGCCATTGACGAGGGGAAGGTGGTCCACACAGCCTACCTGGACCTCGCAAAAGCCTTCGATACAATACCCCACTCAGGCATTATAGATAAGCTCACCAGCTTAAATATAAACTGCTATGTCATTAGATGGGTTGCAAACTGGCTCAAGGACAGAACCCACATGGTTAGAATTGCTGGAGCCATGTCAGACACAAACCAGTTACAAGTGGCATCCCACAAGGCTCAGTCCTAGGACCTCTCTTGTTCGGTATATATTTCTCGGAGGTACAGGCCAACATGGAAGGACTGTGGCTGACCAAGTTCGCAGATGACTGCAAACTGAGCACCATAATCGACTCTCCAGCCGACACAAGCATCCTCCAAAAGGGTCTCATAGAGACACACAACTGGTGCCAGAGCCATGGCCTCAAGCTAAATGCCAAAAAGTGTATAGCCATCCCCTTTGGCAAAAACAAAGTGCCCACAAATTACCACATAGGTGGTAATCCATTAAGTACAGAAGTAATTAGGGACCTGGTGACCCAAGTTGATAGCAATCACTCATTTGACAACCACGTGGCCAAAGTGGTTAGAAAAACATTTTATATAGCCCACCTAATCATGAAGGGATTCACATCTAGATCAGAGGAGGTTATCGTGCCTCTTTACTCATCCCTCATCAGGCCCATAATTGAGTACAATGCCCCTTTAGGAATGCACCTTACCAGACACCTGCAGCAACTGGAAAGACCCCAAATGTACCTCACCAAGAGGATCAAAGGGCTCAAACAGATGCCATATACTGCCCAGTTAAAGAAACTCCAGCTCTACTCAGTGGCATACTGCCTGCTCAAAAGCGATCTGTGCCTGACATATAAAGCCATGTCCAACCCAGAATTAATGGACATTCTGCACCTCAGAAAATCCAAATCCCATTGAGCTACGTGCTCGAGAGACTTGAACTTCAGCACTGAAATAAATAGAACATGCTGGAGGGACAGATTCATAACCCAGAGGCTCCCTTCACTCTGGAATAAAATGCCAGTCCAGGTTAGGCAGAGTCCCTCATTGACTCTCTTCAAGAGGAATCTTGATGAGTGGATGGGAGATCGTAGGTTTACCCCGGGTATCACTTCTGTGTCACTGTTAGACAGAGGCACAGTATACTAACCTCAAAAAAGGGCATAGCAAAATTAATTTAAAATGGGTGGCGAAAGCCAAACACACTCTGGCTAGGCTTATAAATGCCCTAGGGCAGATAGCCTAGTATGAACCTAAGAACCTATGAACCTATAACTCACACCTTCTTTCTCCTAATTTTAGTTTTCCTACTGATATTCTTGCAGCTTTAAACATTGTCAGGGATTTGTAGACTACATGTACACTTGGTGTAATCTTTTTGAGTGACCAGAAAGCACAAAAAATGTGCTAAGAATGTTCTTGAATACATATCATGTACACTTAGCATAGGCTTTATTGAATCTGGCCCATATTGTTAGTAGTCCTGACGTGCATTGTCATGAAGCTATTTCCATTATTTTAAAAGCAGGAGATTTGTTACTTTACAGAAAAATATGGACTGTCTTTCATCAGCTTCTCTGTCTGTTTGCAGTTCTAGTGTATACATATTTGAAAACTGTTTGTGAAGTTGTGTTACTTCTGGGTGTAGGTCATTTACAGTTAAAGAAATTGCTATGATGTGGTATTTATCCTTCAACCCCAGTGTAGCAAATTTGAAATTGTTTATAATCAGGTTATGGATGACTGGCCTCATTCAAAGCAAAATTTTATTTTGACTGAATGTGGACTTCAGATTTAAAATTTTGTGCAGAAAACTGCATTTGGTGTAACATAATTTGATCAGTTTCCTGTCCTCCTCTTACAAAAGGGCAAATGAGGCTTTATTGAAATTACCTATACATTAATTACATAAACAGATTAGTGCATAAATAATATTAATATATGTGAGTCTGACTGAAAAGGACAAATTCCAGCCTGAGTCATGCTGTCATAGACATGACAATAGAAATACAATGACTCCTGCGGACAGTTACTTTCATCAGCAGTGACAGGCACAGCCTCTCAAAGGCTACTCACATTTGGTTGCGGCGTGACCTAAGAATTAGGTATTTCAATACAGGGGAAGTGGGGAAGTTTGTTGGCTTTGCTCCCTGCAAAATCTGTGTTGAAGTATGGCATTATCATGCATTCAAATACATTTATGAGACAGCCAGCACTTTATTGGAGCCCCACAGCAGATCATAGTCTTTTGGACTGAAGCTTAACATTAACTTCCAGTTCACAAGCTAGTCTGTGATTATTTGACTAACTGAATATCTAGTTTACATACAATATGTATGTGCGTGCATTCCCTTTGTTACACTGCAGCACACGAGCATGTACACACACACACACACACACACACACACACACACACACACACACACACACACACACACACACACACACACACACACACACACACACACACACACACAGCCCATAGGAGGCTTGAGACAGCAGAATGTGTGTCATCTAATATAAAGCTATGAAACATCTAGTAAAAGTAATAGCATCTATGGGCATCTACAACTGATAGAAATATAAGGGATATATTTTCCATGAGGGGCAAGTACCCCCTGCATACCGACATGGTAAAAATGACCCTATTACCCTCTACTTTAATATTTTCACTCCAAGGTCATACTTATATTGGATGAGTGCAGAATTATTGTATTTTTATAATCCCAATGTTATTCCTAACCCCAATGCTGTATGACTTCTTAGTGAAATATTAAAATATGGGATGCGAGATGCATGAAGAACTTACCACCCCCCACAAAAAAAAGACACTTCTACTTTGCAAAATTCCTGTTCATAATTCAAATAATATCAGCATATGTCAGATGACAGTATCCCAGGAAACATTAGCATAGAATTGGAAAGTCTGGCCTTTTGCAGTGATACAGAGCATCATTTGGAGATACACACACATGCATTTGTACATATAACTACATAGATTTAGATTCTTAAAAGCTATCAAGCTTTCCTTCTTGTTGATGCTTTTGATGAGAAATTGATTATTTCATGGGAATATTTCCCAGAAGAAAGTTAAATGGACAGAAGTCAGTGGTAAAGGCTTTATTTCCCTTATGATGCATGTATATATAATTTTTTACTGCAAAAACTGACTATTTCCAATGTTCTTCTGTCTACCAATATATGAAGTGAAAACAGCCATTGACTGTAAAACAGAAAGTTACCGGTATTGAAAATGCAGTCTGGGGTGATACCTGAGGTCAGGGAGCTGAAACTCAACTTAAAGTCTTATGCAGTAAACTAAAAAGCTTAAACAGCAGTTGGAAAGTCAAGAAAACAAAGCCAAGAGAACAGAAGTTGGAAAGTCAAAAAACAAAGCCAAGAGGAATAATCTGTTATTTTTATGGCTTAACAGAATGGTTAAAGGACAAGCAGAAAATGGGAACAATATTAATTATCTGGACCCATCATGCAAAAGAAAAGGAATGATGGCTTTTCATAAACGTCTGAAACATAAAAATATTAACATCTCAGATTTATTCCTTGCCACAATCAAAATTCATCTAGGACTGGTAACAAAATGCTTCTGAGAACTTAGATGACACTTTACAGTCCTTTGAGAAACAAAAGGTTATATTAGGGGTTAAAAGCATGCAGTAGTAGCAATTTCCAATGAAAAGACCATCATCACCTTCATTTTGGTAAATTGTTTCACTATTAAAGAAACCTAATAACCTAGGAATACAAGCATGAATGTCCGTAAAGGATTCTGAAATTTAACAATAGTGTATTAATGTAATTTATAAAACAGTCATCCCCATTTTAAATTGTTCCTCTCTCCCGTTTCTGAAATACACATTCCTGCTGCTGTCCTGTTTGGTAACAAACCAAGTTAAATCTCTGCTAAACTGTTGGCTGTGGAAAACATTAAATATGTTCAAACTGGCTCTGATAAGAAAGTTGGGATCAAACATTTGCTGTAAACTAGTGTATTTAAAGCACATATTTTTCTTCTCAGAAAAAAAAATTACTGGCCATTTCACACAGAGCTAATCGGAGGAGGGGCACAGAGCAAAACCCTAATCTGTGATATATAACTAAGTATCCTGTTTTTTGCTTATTTTTACTAGTTATTGTTTATTTTGAGATATTTATAGCACTTTTATTGTCTGCTGCATACGTTTTACTGTATTTTATAGCTATAAACTAATCTGCATGGTTGTACTAAAATTATCTGCTCACAGGGCCTGATAAATAAGTTTTTTTCTGTCATACTGTTTGTAAATCTTTTCGAGCTAGTTTCACTGTGTGTAAGGTATTAACTGGAAATTTTCTCCATTTGTTAAACATCTGTTTGTTTGTTCTGATTTCCTGCCAAGGAGTGTATCAAATAACTGATTTGTTTGCAGTTAAAAGCATTCTCTAGTCTCCTTGCCCCTTTATCTGTTTAAAACCTTCATTTAAAGGCTCACTGCTGTTTTTCTGCTGTGATAAACATTTCTGTAGTGTTTTCTGCCTAAGTAATGTAGGTAGTAGCTGTAGCATTGTCCATATTCAGGATTGTGTTTCTAGACCTACTTGTTTGTTTGCAGAGGATGTGTGTCTGAGCACATTTTCCAGGCCATCTTAGTTTATCAAAAAGCCATTTTACATTTCAGTGAGAGTGCAGTGTTTATGGTCATTGGCTGATTGGAGGTACATGGACTATGGCTTGGAGTAAGCACCTCATTGGTTCTTTCAAGCTTTTTTTTTTTTTTTTTTAGTTGTTTCAGGTTTCAACCTTCTGTTACTTAAAGAAATGACCTTGTGAATGTTTCTGCCATTTCACACAGAGCTAACCAGAGGAGGGTCACTGAGTAAAACTCTGATCTGTGATATACAACATTAAGTATCCCGTTTTTTGCTTATTTTTACTAGTTATTGCTTATTCTAAGATATTTATAGCACATTTATTGTCTACCGCATACTTTTTACTGTATTTTATACCTCTAAACTAATCTGCATGGTTGTACTAAAATTGTCTGCCTCATAGAGCCTGATAAATAAGTTTTTTTCTTTCATACTGTTAGTAAATCTTTTCTAGCTAGTTTCACTGTGTGTAAGGTATTAACTGGAAATTTTCTCCATTTGTTAAACATCTGTTTGTTTGTTCTGATTTCCTGCCAAGGAGTGTATCATATAACTGATTTTAGTTTCCCATCTTCCCTGCCTATTAGTGTCTTGTTCTTATACTTGGTAGCTTTGCAGTTGCCCACCCCTACTGTAAAATTGATCTGGGATACTCCTCCCAGTCTAGTGTCATTAGGTCATTCTACCTAATACAGAGAGAACATTTGAGAAGGCCATCCCACTTAGTTTCTTTCCTTGAATTATCTTCTGCTTCTCCTTACTCCCTTTCCACTTTACTATAAAAAACATCTAAGCTTGTTTCTTGCCTTTCCTGTAACTAGACTAGCCCAGATACAGATTTTCTGTATCCAGGACTGCTTGTAAGCTTCTGAGCCCCCCCCCCCCAAGCCTTTCTGTGTTGAGGGAAGCCTTCTATCTTATCAGTGGGAGTGGTAAGCACTAGGTAGCCTTATCTACCACAAGAGGAGTAGTTTCTGGCCCAGAAATTGTAGTTTATTGGCTATTTGGGCAGTTTTTCCATATCTTTCAGCTTTCTGGTTTAAAAGCCCACGTTTGCACTTTTCCCGCCTTTCCTGTAACTAGTCTAGTCCAGATACAGATTTGCTGTATCCAGGACTGTATGTAAGCTTCTGAGCCCCCCAATTTTTCTGTGTTGGAGGGAAGCCTTCTAGCTTATCAGTGGGAGTGGTAAGCACTAGGTAGCATATCTACCACAAGAGTAGTGGTTTCTGGCCCAGAAATTGTAGTTTATTGGCCGTTTGGGCAGTTTTTCCATCTCTTTCAACTTTCTGGTTTAAAAGCCCATGTTTGTGCTTGTTTCTCACCTTTCCTGTAACTAGTCTAGTCCATATACAGATTTGCTGTATCCAGGAGTGTTTGTAAGCTTCTGAGCGGTGCCAAAGTCTGCTGTTCAATTTTTCCCTTAGATCTTCTAGTTTTCTCCTTTCCTGCACTTTTACTAGCTTATTAGTCTAGCACTTTACTAGACTTCTTGTAGCAATTATTGTAGCACACAAAAGTGCTCCCAGCACTAAATATTCTACAAGGAAACAGCTCCAGTACTTATTATTAACACCCACCCCTCTAGGCATGTCTAAAGGTCAGTTCCCTGTGCTTTCTCCTATTAACCTGGTAAACTTGGGCATCCTGAGGCAATGTAGCAACTGCCTCGTACACTGACAACCCTTTTCTCTTACTTCCCAACACTCAGACTTGCAAGAGATGCACTTATATATCCAAACTGGAAGCCATGCACTCTTCAGCCAAGAACAAAATAGTTGGTGAAGAGGAGAAGGTCAACACTTGCACCACATCACATGGAACACATAGCCCTCCAGAACACACAGCAGCACTGCCTTCACATAAAAACACAATCCACGCAACCACCTCTGCAGACACTCTCAATAAAAATCTACCTAAACAGCAGAGACGTCCAAGGCAGAAATGCACTCGACCACCACAACACAACACTAATCACGAGACACATAACTCTCCTAAACAGTGTGCCACTCAAACAAAGCCCCTAAGGCAAAACAGCATGCCCAACACACTAGTCATAGGTGACTCGATAGTGAGGCACACTCATGTCCCACTCATTAGACTGAATAAAGAGAAAGTAACAGTCAGCTGCCTGTCAGGCACCAAGATCCACCACATAATGCACGCACTCAGGTCCCTCAACAACAGGTACAAATATGACTCTGTCATTGTACATGTGGGTGTGAATGACCTGAGACGTACCTCCCTGGACTACATGAAGAGAGACATGGAGGAGCTCTTGGATTATGTACCCCAGGCGGGTATGACCATAGCCCTGAACAGCATCCTACCATCACCCAGAATGATACCACAGTACAAGCAGAAAATGATTGATTTCAACAATTTGCTAAGTTTCTGGTGTCATTCTAAGGTGATCCTGTACCTGTATGTCTGGGATGACATGACTGTCAGACCTCGATGCTTTGCCAGAGATGGCCTGCATCCGTCAGCCCTGGGCTTCCAGATACTGGCCAAGGCTCTTGTCACCCCTATAGTGCCTATTTTAGATGGTGTTCCAAAGACCAAATTACCACCATAACAGCTACAAACAAATGCAATCTGAGGGTCATGCTGCTCAGTGCTAGAAGACTAAATCTCAAAATGCACGTGCTCGAAGCACTCCTTAAAATGGAGAAAATCGACATTTGTGCTGTAACAGAGACCTGGTTCAAGGCATCAGAAAGCACCCCTGCACTACCAGGCTATAACTCATTCCACACCTTTCAGCCCCAGAACTTGGACTGAAGCTCCAAAGGTGGTGGTGTGTCCATATTCATAAAAGTTGCGCACACCTCCATACTGGTAACCCAACATAACGCATCTGAGATACTTCAGGTGCAGCTAACAGTGGGTAAGACAGCGATTCAGATCATAGCCTGCTATAGGTCCCCAACCATGTCCCTAGACTCACAGTCCATGTTCCTAAGCACTCTGGAGAATATTAGGGTCCAACCTAACACTCTCATACTGGGCAACTTCAATTACCCCTCCATTAACTGGGAAAACTACTCATGTACCAATACACTTGCCCAACATTTCCTGGAATTCATTAATTCCAGTGCCCTGGACCACCTCGCTCTTACCCCTACTAGAGGTAGCAACATTCTTGACCTGGTCATTACTAACATGTGTGACCATTGCTCTACTCCAATAGTCAACTCCTTCCTGGTTAGATACGACCACAAACTAATCACTTTGAAATTTACATCCGACACCCCAAAGATAACCACCATGAAAAACTTCTCCAAAGTTAACTTTGGGCTCCTAAAAGCAGAGGTGGCTAATTTCACGGCACCCATGCAAATGAATAGTTGCATGACCACTGAATCATACATCAATGCACTAAACGAACATGTACACAAATGCATGAATCTTGCCATACCCAATAGAACCAAAATACTCTCCTCCAAAAAAAAGGAAGCCAATCTGGTGGTCTCCTGCTATAAACAAACTCCACTAAAGGAGGAGGAAATTGATGTAGAATAAGGTGAAGTCCCAAGACTGGAAAAACTCCCATAGCAGTCTCAACAAAAAGTTGAGATCCCTCATTAAATCCTCTAAAGCTAGCTATGAAAACAGAATTGCAGCAGATAGTAAAGACAACCACAAGGCCTTCTATAGTTATATAAAGAATCTGCACGGCAATACCCAGATTTGCTCTGAGCTACTGCACAATGGTACCCCTTATACTGAACCAACAGATATTGCCAATATACTGGCTGACAGATTCAGTGCCAGCTTTACCCCTCCCCCCCAAAGAACCAGTCACAATACCAGTAGATTGCCAGGCACCCAGTATTACTGCTGCACAGGTTAAAACAGCACTGTCCAAGGCCAAGAATACAGCTTCTATGGGACCTGACAATATCCCTGGCTGTGTTCTACATGAACTACAGAGTGAACTGGCACCTCACCTGTGTGCCCTGTTTGATCACAGCTTCACCTCAGGCTTTGTCCCTACTGAATGGTGCACTGCTACAGTCATCACTCTCCACAAAGGAGGTTTGACTACAGACCCTGGGAACTATTGTCCCATTAGCCTGACGAGTCTGATATGCAAAGCTATGGAACATATCATCATGGACCTAATAAACAAGGATATAGGGAATCTCCAAACTCTGAATCCCACACATTGTAAAGGGTAGATCATGCCTGCTCAACTTGGTCAACTTCTTTGAGTCAGTCACCAGAGCTGTTGATGGAGGCAAGGTGGTTCAAACAGCCTACCTTGATCTGGCCAAGGCCGTTGATATCATTCCCCACTCGGGAATCATAGAAAAACTCACTAAGCTAGGCATCAACCCCTATATCACTAGATGGGTTGCAAACTGACTCCTAGGTAGAACCCACAGTGTGAAAGTAGCTGACACCAAGTCAGACTGCCGACCAGTCACGAGTGGGGTCCCACAGGGTTCAGTCCTGGGTCCTGGTATCTACTTCTCTGAAGTCCAGGCCAACACGAAGAGACTCTGGCTGACAAAGTTCACAGACGACTGCAAGTTGGGAGCTATTATTTACTCCCCAAGTGATGTTGACATTCTACAGAAAGGCCTCACTGAGACCAATGACTGGTGTCAGAACTATGGCCTTAAGCTCAATGCCAAAAAATGTGTCATCATCCCCTTTGGGAAAAACAGGTTCCCATGAGTTACTACATTGATGGGAGTCCACTGAACACAGAAGGCATAATAAGAGATGCAGGAACACAGGTTGACAGCAACCTTTCTTTTGACCACCACATTGCCACTGTGGCCAGAAAGTCCTTCTATGTGGGACATCTCATCACTAAGGGTTTTGCATCCAGGAAGAAAGAGGTCATGGTCTCCCTCTATGCTTCCCTCATTAGGCCAATCATTGAGTACAATGCCCCATTTGATATGTACCTCACTAAACACCTGCACCAACTGGAGAAGCCGCAAAAGTACCTCACAAAGAGGATCCTAGGCCTTAAACATTTGTCCTATAGGGACAGACTCAAAAAACACCAACTATTCTCTCTCTCATATCGTCTACTTAGAGGCGATCTCTGCTTGACTTACAAAGCCATGTCTGACCCAGCTCTGTTAGAAATGCTACATCTAAAAAAATCCCAATCCCTCCACACCACACACTCCAAGGACCTCAACCTCATTACCACAATCAACAGAACATGCTGCAGGGACAGGTTCATAACCCAGAGACTGCCCATGATATGGAATAGACTTCCCATACATGTCAAGCAGAGCACCTCACTGGTCCTCTTCAAGAGAAATCTTGATGAGTGGATGGGAAATAGAAAATTCACCCCAGGGATCACTCCAGTGGCTTTACTCAACAGAGGCACTGGGAACTAAGGTCAGATGGCACGGTGCCAGGGTAATCCTATGCTCTAGGCTTGTAAAGGCTCCAGGGCCATTAGCCTAGTACACACATATGAACCTATGTTTTTGCACTTAGTCTTTCTTTCAGGACTTAGTGGCCTCAATTCTGTCTGCATTTGCTTGATTTTTATTACAGACAGAACTGTATGATTCTAGGATAAATTCATTTTGATGAAGCTATTATATTTATCTGCTGACATATAATAATTCTCACATTCTGTGTGGTGACCGATATCTTTTCTCCAAGTACCCTGTACTTCCACATCTCTAAATATACAAGATCTCATAACCCTGGAGACCTCTTATACGTTTTCACTGCATTACATGAACTTTTCTTGACAAAATAAAACAATCAGTGTAAATGGGTTGCTGATTTCAAGTTCCTTTTAGTACATTGTGATTATTAGTAGGTACATCTATTTAAATATGTCTATATTAATTGATAGTAGAACTAAAGAACCTCCTATGACCCACAGGAAGAGGCAGGTTTAGTTATGTTTCAGTTTGCAAGGGCAGTACAGTTAGTAAACATTAAAAACTAAACCAGTATTAATTTAATAAACTTTAGATATGCCCTGACTTTGGAATAGGGTTCATTCCTGCCACAGCATTTAAAAACAAAGTTTGGAGAAATTAAATGAGGGAGACTGTCTCTCTGGTAAATGTTGTAACAGACTTTTGTGGCATCAGAGAGGCTGTTGAAGATTAATAGTGATACATCCATTCAGTGCTGAAGATGCAAAACACTATACAAATGCTTGTACATCTGGAAACATGTATAACACATTAAACACAAATAAAGTGTTCTTTAGAAGTAATTGCATCTGATAATGTGATCATTATAGAATCACTCGAGTTATTTACTTCCCAGTACCACAAGATAGTGGCAAAAGTGGTATAAGGTGACAGTGGAAAGGATGCCACCAACCACGGTTTGGGTACTTAATATATTAACTGCAAGAAATTTCTACAAAATAATTCAGTAGCAAAAAGTGGTTATGCCTGTGACTACAGTAGATATTACTGAGATCAGGTGAGTAATTAAGAGATACATTTTCACAGTGTACTAAACATGTTAGATGGCATTGCTTTTCTTTATTTGATTTAGAATTTAACTGGGCTGGAGGACCAATTCCAGCTGGACAACTTTTAGGCCATGCCAGAGCATAAAACAAACAGATAGACACAGACTGTAATACAAGAAAAAAAAGTAGAGCATGTTTCTACCTGCATGAATACAAGTCAAGATCATAATACAAACTATAAAGAAAATTATTAATGTTAACTACAAACTGAGTCTTAAGTACACCACTGTGCGCATGCCTGCATGCAAATCTATCATGCATGTGTAAAAAAAGGATGACGAGAAAGAAAAGGATAGGACAGAACAGACTGAATGGGAGATAAAGGGCTGAAAGGACAATAGAAAGAGATTGAATAAATAAGGGCGTTAAAGAGGTCCAGTAGGAAGCAGTGAGAGAATTTGAGATACAGTATAAGTAAAGTTAAAGAAAGATGAATATGGGTTAAGTGAAGATTTTATGATATACTCTTTGTAAAACATTTCTTTTCCATAACAGTGATATGCTGAAAGGGATTTTGTATAAAAGAACTGTGTATAGTTTATTTCAAGGGTATTCCAGAACTCAGTTTCTTCTTTCTTAGTTGTGTTTTGCTTTCGAGTTTTGTGATGTATAAATGTTTATGTAAAATTTAGCAACATGATAAAAAAGGAATGAATTAAATCTTCATAGTGGCCATTTTAGTAGCTTAAACATTCTCACCCAAGTTAAATCGAACCTTGAAATTCAATCACTCACGACCATCCCTTGATAATGTTATAGAATTTGCTATGAGAGATATTAGAAGAGACATACATTGAAAATGGTCCACATTTTACATTCTTGTGCTAACTGAGATTTTAGATGACATTACACAGCATTATGCAAACATGATAAGTTATATTCAGGATTTTGGGCACAGGTACTTTCCTATTTCTTAAATATACTGAAAAAAAGCCCTGTAAATGGCAAAGATTTGTATTCCTTTTGCTCGCTTTCATTATTTTATAAAAATGTGAATAACTAAAATATTGCTACATGGAATTTAATTGCACTGGATATCAATGTAGATTAGTAAGTGATTCTGTTAAGTTATGAGTGTTTTATACCGCTATCAAAAATAAATTGAGGTTCATGTCACTGCATAAAAGACTAAATGAATGAAACACAGGTCATTGAAAACACCTGAAAGGAGGAAATATCTGACCAAAATGCACTATAACGAGTACTCAGCATTTGGAAACATTTATAGAAAATGATATGAAATATCTGAAATATGGCATTGATTTTAACAGTACTATGCTTGAAACATTTTTCATTATGCAGTTTAACAGCATTGAGCAGTATTATCACCAACTCCAAGGATGATGCCAAACTATGAGCAAAAAAATTATTGATTTCAACAACTGGCTGTTTTTCTGGTGCTATTCTAATGGGATTTAATATTTGCCAGCTTGGGAGGACATAGTTAACAGACCACATTGCTTTGCCAAACATGGCCCTCACCTCTCCCCTTTAGGCTACTGAGTAGCAGTTAAAACTTTATCTATCCCCATAGTGCCTCTTTTAGGCAATGACAAACTGACAAACCTACCAACATAACAATGTCAACTCAACTGAACTTTAAGGTGTTACTGCTCAATGCCAGGAGCCTAAATAAAAGACTACACTCCCTCCAAGCCCTTCTCACACTTCAGAATATAGACATTTGTGCAGTTAATAAGACATGGTTTAAAGCAGCAGACAGTACCCTAGCAGTGCATGGTTTTAGTGCCTTCCTCACATTTAGACCAGTAGTTGCATGGACAAGGACTAAAGGAGAAGGTGTCTGAACATACATCAATAACCAGCATACCTCTAGGGAGTTCCTCCATTAGTAGATCACTAGCAAGCTTACCTCTAGGGAGTTCCTCCATTGGCAGGTCACCACATACATCACTAGCAAGCTTACCTCTAGGGAGTTCCTCCATTGGCAGGTCACCACATACATCACTAGCAGGCTTACCTCTGGGGAGTTCCTTCATTGGCAGGTCATCACATACATCACTAGCAAGCTTACCTCCAGGGAGTTCCTCCATTGGCAGGTCACCACATACATCAGTAGCAAACATACCTCTAGGGAGTTCCTCCATTGGCAGATCACCACATACATCGATAGCAAGCATACTTCTAGGGGGTTCCTCCATTGGCAGGTCACTACATGCATCAATAGCAAGCATACCTATAGGGAGTTCATCCATTGGCAGATCACCATCCTCCATGTCCCAAGAACCTCACAATGCATACTTGGACTTACTGGAAACACTTACCATCCAACCTAATGCCCTACTAATGGGAGACTTTAATTACCCCTCTGTAGAGTGAGAATACTACACAGCCTCATATCTATAGGCACATAGATTCCTGGACTCTTTGTAAATACAAACACCCTTGACTAAATAGTGAATACACCTATTAGAGGTTCCAACATACTGGACCTCATGCTTAGAAATACAGGCGAATGCTGCATAGCTCATCAGATGAGGAACTGAAAGCACAACTGCAAGTTGTCAAAAGTTTTTTAGATGATATAAGAATGTCATTTGGTCTTGAAAGTTGTGCAAAAAAACCCCTTTAAAGCAGGAAAACTGCAGCATCAACAAAACATCAGTTTGGGACAAGAATGTGATATAAAAGCACTTGAGCATGAAAGAGTGCAAAAATATTTGGGAATTGATGAAGAATGAACAATAAAACATGAACAAATGCAAATAAAACTTAGTAAGGAATACTTTAGAAGACTTAAATTAATCCTGAAAACAGTGCTGACATCTAGGAACAACAACCAGTTGGCTTTTCCTGTCCTAACTTACACTTTTGGAGTGACTAATTGGCCTCAAAATGTACTGGATAGATTAGATAGGAAAAGAAGAAGGTTGCTTCATGCTCACCAAATGATTTATAAAGATCAGTGCATACCAAGATTATATATTCCCCATTCTGAAGGGGGGATGGGCCTCCTTGAAATTGATTACATGTATAGATCTGCAATCGTGGGACTCCACACATATCTGCTAATCTCACAAGACCCAAATGTAGTGAAAGTTTTGAAACATGAAGAGAATAAATCTAAAATGACTTCTCTGCTTAATCTTGGAGAAGCATATCAGCGTCAAGCAGGAATGGAAATCAAACCAGAAGTAGATAAAAATTAGGCAGCAACTGAATGTGCCAAAAAACAAAAGAAAGAATATAAGATGAGGGAACAGATGAGAAGGCAAGAAATGTGAAAGATGCATAAATATAGTTGCAAGTGTAGAAAACTTCTGGAAGAACCTCATGTTGATCAGAAACAAACTCAGGAATGGTTAAGGAGAGCCAAATTCAAACCAAGAGATGAAAGGTTAATATTGGCGAATGAAGATAGTGGCCTACATACTCATTGTTTTATAAAGTCCATTGAACATGTGGGAGAAACAGACAAATGTAGGTTTTCTAAAACGGAATTGGAAACATTCGCACACCTTGTTGCTGGTTGTGACATACTAATGGCAGAAGGACTGTAAACTGAAAGGCATAATAATGCTGCAAGATTGTTGCACTGGGGATTGTGCAAACATTATGGGACTGAAGTGGCTGAAAAACACTGGAAACATGAACCACAAAGCATCATAGAAAATGAAGTTTACATCACATGGGATCATCCATTACCAACAGTTCAGAAGATAGGTGCTAGAAAATCAGATAGAGTGGTCCATGAAAAGAAGACAAAGGTAGCACTGATCATTGAAATCGCCACACCCAGTGACTACAGTGTCTTGTGTACAGAGAGAGACAAAGTCATAAAATATCAGGATCTGCAGGCAGAAACTAGAGCAATGTGGAAGAAAGACACCCAGACAGTTCCAATAGTAGTAGGAGCAACAGGTCTTATAAAAATTTAGATATGTTAGCATTATACTTGTAACCCTGTACGAATTGTAGGCGGAGTCATTATTGGGCACATTGTGGGTGGTGCGAAGAGCACTTTTGGCTGACATCAAAGACTGAAACAATACTAATTTCATGAACTTTAATCGTACTTTGACTTAGGAATGGGATCCATTCCTGTCATGGTATTAGAAACACAAAAGACTTGGAGAAATTTAAAAAAGCCAGAAGATACAGCAAACCTACTGGCTGATAAATTCAGCTCCAACTTTACCCCTCTCTCCCACTTAACCTTCCTTTAAGAAATACCATCAAATAAAACACCCCCTGCTATCACTAGGGAGCAAGTCCTTAATGCTCTCTCTAAGGCCAAGAACTCTTAAGCTTTCAGACTGTACGAAGAGCCTGTGAATACATGCCGATAGAAAATTCAGTCATCTCTAAATTTCTACAAGTTTTTGTTGCATACAGTAAGCTCCCCATGCCCTTGTGTGATTATCACTATATTAATATTTATATTCTGTGGTTACACATTCACTGGGGCAAAAAAAAAAAAGGGGGTTTGCAAGTAAAACAAGTTAACTCCCCTTCAGATTGTGAATAATTATTCAGCAAGGGTGGTGGGAGAGTAGGGGGATTACCCCCCATTCACACATAATTAATTGTCTATTTGTATTCTGTGTTTTGCAGTAAGCAGTTTAAAATGCATTCTAATTTACTAACTTGCAATGATGTGGGCATTTTTTTTTCAGTTTTTGTGACTTAGCATTTAGTAACAAATGGTTCAGTTTAGAAACAGGAACCTCAATGATTGCCTAGGTCACACGTTGATCACAATATTAACAAGCATTGATTCATCTTCCTAAAATGCTTCCATTTTCTACTTTTTTCCCAGAAACTGCAGGAAAATTTTCCATTTAGTACTGAAGAACTAGAAATGGTTTTTGACAAGCTTGACAAGCAAGGGCATGGCTACGTCACCAATGAAGATTTCATTGCTGGTCTAAGTATGTATAAACAGGAGCCTTGTGAAAGCTCTTTCTCTAGTATTGCATCTGGTCCAGTCATTTTCATTTTATTTTAGCATAATACAGCTATGGTTTATGGACTAAGGCACTGTCCTGAATAATAATATTTTTTTGTCTAGTTGTTGTGATTTCTATGTCGGAAATGCAGAGTCGGTGTATAATTTATCTTAGATCCCTTTAAGAATGTATTTGAAAGTTTTTCCTACATTATTCAGCAGCTGAAATAATAAATTTAATGCTCAACACAGTCTGACACCTGCTGTTTGACATCTGAAGCACATGATTTTCTTGTACAGCAGGCTTTATCATTGGCATAGCAGAAACAGCCATAATGCTTTCAGAACTTTCTAACAGAAATGAACTAGGAGAAGTGTCATAATATCTTTATTCAGGTTACGCATTTCCTTTTCATACTTTCATCTGTGTATCTCTGCACAGATCTATATATCCATTTCTTTTCCCTTCTAGAAAATGAACATGCATGTATCTTTCTATTTGTTTCGCATCAGCCCTTCCACTGTTTTTTCTCTGTTACATTCAAGGAATCTTGTGGTGCTGCGGTAGCATTGTCGCCTCACAGTAAGACGTCCTGTTCGATTCTCAACTAGAGCGTCTTCTGCGTGGAGACATGCATGAATGGGCGTACCTTCGTTGAAGGCTGTGCATCAGAGCTGGCAACTCGACACGCAAAAATCTACTGCCAATCATTAGAGGACTGGAGCTCTGCTGTGACGACCCCTAACCGGGAAAAGCCGAAAGACACAACAACAACAACATTCAAGGAATCTTATTCAACCCCCCCCGATTTTTGGGGAAAATGAAGTAGTCAAGTCAACTATTTGTTGTATTTTGTGTCTGTTGCCTTGCAAGCATGTGAATGCATCTCCTGCAATCACAACGATGAGAAATTCATTGTGAAATAGATGTTAAAGAAATAGTCCACTGGGACACAATTTAAAATGATGTTCTGTAGCTAGAAAGCTGATCTAAGTACATTTACTCATCAGATATACACAGACACAGCAAGTACACTTACAAACACATATGTCTACATACACTACAAACACCACACATACATATACCCATAGAGGTATACACAACGTCGCCACATACATTCATACAAACCACTTGTGGACATAAACATTACAGACATATCTACACACATACATACCACACACACACATGCATACCCACACACCACCACATTTTACACAATCATGTAACATCACAGACATATCTACTCAAACACAAACCTATCTACTCACATACATATCACACACGTGTACCAACACACCACCACATATTACACAAGCATGTAACATCACAGACATATCTACACACATACATATCACATACACACATGTAAATCTATAATACACCACCACATATTACATAAGCATGTGACAACACAGACATATCTACACACATACATATCACACACATATGCATACCCAGGTCCCCTTCTAATGGTCGACATTTCAAAATGTCAACATTCATATGGCTGAGACCATATGATCGACATTTGAAATGTCGACCATGGGGAACCGGCATCATGCTACAGTGCAGAATGAAAAGATTTCCACTTCTGCACTGTAGTCCGATCTCGGAGTTGGTATATACAACTATACGGATATATATATATGGATATATATTGGATATATACAGGGGGGTGCAGGGGGGCGAAACTCCCCTGCTAGCAGCATTAAGGTAAGTTTGTGTTTGTGTTTTGTGATTTACTTGAATGGTCGAGATTTCAAATGTCAATCATATGGTCTCGGCCATATGAAAGTCGACATGATGAAATTTCGGCCATATCAAGTAGCCCCACACACACGCCCACATATTACACAAGCATGTTAGCAATTCTGGTATAAAGGATAAAGGTCCATGACTCATGTGATCCCAGTTTAATTAGTAGCTCATGAGCCTGCTTGAGGTGACATGGCTTAGTGACCTCAACTTTCTCTGAGGGAATGGTTTGGGAACACGTGTCTGGGGTGAAAGTTTCCATGGATGAACACCCCATGGAAGTTCTGACATCAAAGGGCTGTCCTGAGAAGTTATGCCACTTACAGGTGTGAATGATATGCCATCACTTTTCCCACAACACAAGAATCCCCGGGCATGTTACCAGGCGTGTGCAGTAGACAGGGCCACAAAAGAAAAAAAAAACAAACTGCTTCTGGCAGCCCCTCTCTATTGGCTCATGCTCTGGTGATGGAGAGTGAATAGTCCAGTAGACAGAGGGTCTGACAGTTGGCAGGCAGTGAAGAGGGAAGGAGGTAAAAATAGATCCACATCCCCATTCCTCCCATAACAGTAGTTATACGGGAGGTTTCTAGACCCCCTATTGTCTGATGGGGTAGTGCTCAGTGTGCCAGCATAAACATGTGAAAACATGAAACTTAACCTTTTAGACATGGTTAATGTCACATGATTGTCATCCTGGTTTATTAAATCAAAGTTTTAGCTATGTGAGTGGATGGTAGTTCAGAAGGATATGCACAATCCCACAGCACTCATCAAAAAGAGTTGTGCTTTTTATTAAAACTAAATGACTTTAAGATAAAATAGACAATAGAAGAAGCAACTCTTTTTAAAAACAATGACAATTTAGACCAAGAACCCTCTCAGATAAACATACATTTGTCAGTTAAAGACAATTATGTGCAATGGCTGATGCACCACATTTCTTATTATATAAACGCATGGAACAACTTTCCCTGTACAGTCCCTATACAACACAAAATGTTGCCATCTAACCCTTCAAGCAGAATAGAACAGAACAGGGAATTTCTCTGGTGTACTGGTTACATTTCCCATAGTCATGTGATTACCATCTTGGGCCTTCCTTGAAAAAGAACATAGTCCTATGTGACTAACCTGATCAAGAAATGTAAACACATGCATTACTGATCATGTAAAATAAGGGATGACCAGTCCTCCAATGTTAATGGTTTCAGTTTGGGGCAATGGCCAGTGACTAGTCTGGCAATGTGTCATAACTAAAATAAACTACCCCTGTCTTCTGTTTAACCACCTCTCACCACAGGCATACTTCGGCATGCAGCAATGACATTGGAATACCTAATCCCCACATCAAACCTCTCAACCAAGATACTGACAGGTGCACAGTCTACCTGTGTCTCCTACTAAGACCCTGAAGTCTTTAACAATATACCTACCCTCCATTAAAAAGTGCCTGTTGCCATCTCTCTAGTGCACAATCTTTTATACATACATACACACAATGTCTTCTAGAATGTGACAGACATCTTTACCCAGACTGGAGATGGACACATTTTCATTCTTAAATGACACCACCTCATTTCTCTCATCTAATGCTATAGACTCATTTTTGGAATTTTATAATTGAGCTAATACCTGTAATACTTAGATTTCATCAGAGCACTTTGTTACTCTGATATCTACTATCCATTTTGGATGTGGTTCTAATCAAGGTGGAGGAAGTCAGGGCTGTCTAGTTGAAGGAACCACATGGTCAACAGGGATTGTGTTTTCCATGTCAATTTATTAGTCAGGTAAGAATACACGATAAAGATGACTATGTAGGATTTTAGGGGTACAGATTATGATGAGATGAGAGAGGAGAGAAGGGAGAAATAGGTCAAAAGTGAGTTTAGGGATAAACAAACCAAGGAAGTAAACTTTGTATGACAATGAGTCAGGGATGCAGTAGTCATGGTTATGAACCAAGGATTAGAGAAAGAGGCAAAGGAGAAGAAATTCAATATGGCTGCACAGGAAGGTGAGACTAGATTTGATTTCATATTTTTTATGACAGTTTATTGTGAGACTGTAGGGACATCTACATTAATTTTAGAATATTGAATTTTTAAAAAACAGTTGATTTGTTTCACAATTTACTCAAATACTGCACTTTTAAGTAATTTGTCGTTGTCTTTTGGCTTTTCCCGGTTAGGGGTCGCCACAGCGGAACTCCGGTCCGCTAATGATTGGCAGTAGATTTTTATGAACGCCGAGGTTCCAGCTCGACTTTCAACCTTCCACGAAGGCACACCTGTTTACGCATGTCTTTCGAATGCTCACACAACTGTGGGGAGGACATGCAGACTCCACACAGAAGGCACTCCCCGCACTCCAGCCAAGAATCGAATGGGAGAACCTCTTGCTGTGAGGTTTATTTTAAATCACTCATTGTTTGATCGTCGGCCTTTCTTTTTTTTTCCTTTTCATTTATTCTGCATGCTTAGGTTTAAGCACTTTACTAAATTAAATAAAATAAATGATAATACTGAATACACAAAAGAGTGGGCATACAAGAAAAGGAAAGGAGGGGTAAAGGAGACATGAGGCACAGTAGAAAGGACAGAGTACATCAAAACAGGTGAGAGCACCAAAGGCAGATGGTGTAAGGAGGGGATGGAACAAAGGCTTCCTTAGGTATATAGCAGAAAGAAGAAAAGGATTTATCGAGTTGTTTAGGTCGAGCAAAGACTGGAAAGAGATCAAAGCAGGCTTGGAAAAAAGCAGAGTTATTGAATGAATGCTCCACTTCAGGCTTCATGAAGGAAAGCAATGGAAGAGTATCATACGGTGAGGGAATACTGCAGAGTAGGGAGAGCAGAGGAAAGTAAACAGAGCAATTAGGCTAACAGGAAACCCAGTGCCATAAGGGAGATACAGTGCAGAGAACATCTAGAGGTCCTCAGGAATGTTTCCAGTGCACTGACAGATCCTCTGACGAAGGTCTTCAACAGATCACTGGCCTCTACGGAAGTACCAGAGAAGTGTAACATTGCATGCATAATACCTTTACATAAGGCAAGGGAGCAGGGAGGATCCTCAGAGCTACAGGCCTGTTAGATTAACAGCAGTGATAGGGAAGTCATGGAGAAAATACTCATAAAAAGTCCAGTTGTTTTGCTGCAGGACAACAATCTTTAGGGCAACTAATTTGGGTTTACGGCTATAAGGAGCCATCAGTCTAATATGATCCAGTTTTAAAGAAGGATTGCGGGAGAAACTGACAGGGAACACCTGTAGGTGTGATCTTAGACTTACTGAAATCTTTCATTCGGTCCCAGTCAGACAACTCTAGGAAAACTGATGGGGCTGGGATAAGATCAAGACTCAAGAATTGGTGTGCCGCATTCTTAAATGATACAACACAAGGAATGTGGTAATAAGGTTACTTTCAAAAATAACAAAATTGACTAGTTGAGCACCACAGTGGTCAGCCGAGGGTTCATTACTCTTCCCTGTTTTCATTTCAGGCATATCTGCAGGAATAAACAGGGTTATCCTGTCTTGTTGATGACAAAATGAAGTGCATTAGTAGTGGGGTGGTGGGAAGAAGAAGAAATTCTGACTACAAAGACAGAAATGTGACAACTGAGAGTGGCAAAGATAGCAGGAAATGTAGAAAAGTATCTGGGAATGTTGGTCATATCTGGAGTGGACCGCCAAAAACAAAGTGACAGAGCAGGGGCAGCAGCTAACAGAATACTGTGATGTGTCCTCAGGGAGACAGACTTAAGAAGCAAATGGGTAATGATTCTGCACCATTAGATCACAATCAGGCCTCACCTTGAGTACTGTGCGCAGTTTTGGAGGGTACATGATGGAAGGGACATCAGGCTGCTAGAAGACCAGGGAAAGGTCACCAGAATGATTTGTGGGATGGAACAGAAAAGATATGAACAGCTGCTGTTCTTCACACTAGAGCCCAGAAAGAAAAGGTGGCATGATGTGTGTGCACAATGTCATATCAGGGAAATGTAAAGGGGTCAGCCTGAACAGGAAGCACACAGAGGTAAGAAGGTGCTTAGACAGCTGAATAGAGTGGGTCAGCTGTGTTCTGGATCTATGAAAGTACTTCTTCATAGAGAAAAAAATTTAGACTTATGGAATGGGCCCTCAATGTGTGGTACAGAAACAGAGACGCCAGCAAAGTACTCAAGAAGGCATGAGGTGAGATCGGAAATGGAGGGAAGGCAAAATATCAAATGCCCTTAAAATGCAGACTAAATAGGCTTATTTTCTCCATCTGGCATCAAGCAAATTTAACAGTGCAGAAAACATTTACAATGAAGAGAAAGAGCTGCATAACTACTACTCTGCCTCATGTTTCCTCATTTTGTTCACCAAAGATATTTGCTTATTACTGCTTTCTACATACAATGCTATGCAACACATTATACTGGCAAATGCTTTTTTTTAATTTAGTACCTTACTGTATTACTAAAATAAGATTTCTTTTAGTTGTATGCCTGCAGGTTGTTAAAATGTTTAACAGTACAACTATATACCTGAAATAAAGAGTCTAAAAAAAGAAAAATAATTCTTTGCACATTTGAGGTGGCAGTATTAGTTTTGTCAGCACACTGCCTGCATATTACAGGAATTAAAGGACTGTATATTAAGCAGTTCACAGTGCGCTTCACCTTTAATAGCTTGCAACATAATGTAGTAAAATCAGCTTTGTGGGTCTCAGACCATGATGACACACATGTTTAGTGTGGACCTTATCTGCATTTCATGTTTTGCTGCAAATGACCAGAGTGCCTTCCTTTTCTGACCAAGTTCCCGTATACTTTTTATGACACTTTATTATCCTACCAACAGCAAAAGACTTTTAGAAAATATGTGACTGAAGAATAGATCATTTTCTAGTGCTAAATAATAAAACTCAGCAGTCCTCTACAACAAAACTATAGATACTAGTTAACAAACAAGGGGGCACATGGGGCTAGGGGCCAAGATTATGAATGGTGTTAACTGCTATGGGGACCTGGGATCGATGTGTGATGGGGCATTTTGTGCATAAAATAGCTGGTGTCCAATGTGGGACTGGTATGACTATCCAATGACTAAACTGAAAATGACTTGCAAAAGAAAGCTGGAGAAAGATTTCCATAGCCTAAGTTTAAATTTTAGGAATGCATTTTTTAGACTGTATTCCCATTATTTGGTGTCAGCAATGTGAGGTTACAACACAGTGTAGTACTGTATGCTTTCGAATTTGACTGTGTTTGTTCCAAGGCACTTTGGTATAGCTGCATCAAACTCTGGAAATTCAGACCCTAAATTTTTGATTGCTTGTCCTTTCTACAGCAAAGTAAAATGTGTCCTGTTCTGTCCTTTTACTTTATGTCCACATCCCATTCCCAACACACTAGTTTCAATTAGTGAAATCCATTGTGTGACAGTTGCTAGTAATGTATAATTTGTGCTTAACTGTTCTGTAAATATCCTGCATCTATTAGTTGGAGTCTTTGCAAGGAATTACACAAATGGTTGATTTCAAGAAATGGAATTGTGGGCTAATACTTTTTCTTAGGCAAGAAATACAGTGAAAATTGGTTAAGTGACACCCTCATAAAAGTACTTTTCCTTGTCAGAATCTTCAACAACGGTTCAAGTGGTCAAAAATTATGTTAGTTTGAGAGATTCTATGTAAAATGAAGAGAATTCCATTAAGCAATGAACAGTTTCAAAATATTAATTCAGTTAAAAGTTTAATTCAATGATATTCATTTCATAAAGATAGTTGGGTATTTATTCTGGGGATCAAATTACTTGTGGTATATAGCAGTAATTGTACTAGACAGTTAGGAACCTTGCAATAACTATGAATAACTGACTAGATGTAAAAAAAATAAAAAGGCTCGCTCTCACCTTCTTGAGCCTTGTTATTTGCACTCTTTGTCCAAAGAATAGTATTTATAGTTATAGAGTAACCAAACAAATGATATATAGGATGTTCTCCAGTTATTCTAAATAATAATACTTTTTTGCTGTTCTGTACACATCCCATTCATAAGCATTTTTTAAATTGTACGTCAAGTCTCAGCATGGAGATACTAGCTTGCTACTCTCAATACTAGATACTCAAATGCAAAAGGAAGTTTAGAACTTTCTAACAGCTGCCAGGAGGAGATGTATTTCACGGGGAATGACTACAAAAGAGAGAGATGTGAATAGCTGTGGCTATTTTTTGCAACCAGTTGTTGCCTGATGGCATGGGTTGTAGATGAAAAGTGATCGTCTTGATAAGTTCATGTATGCATTTATCAGATGAGTAAATAAATTACTAGGTAACCACACTTGTCAATGCAGAAGGGCAAGATGGGGTTGGATACTTGAATTTAAATAGATACATGCTGATCCATTGGGTTCTGAATGATTGACACAAAGGAGTGAAACAAGTTTTGTTGAACCTCCAGGGTATTTTTTAACAGTGCAATGCCCTGCTGTATCTTCCCCACCCTAAACATAAATATATCTACTCTGAGGTCACATAACAGTGGAAAAACAAAGCAAACCTCACTGTCGGTGAAAGATGTTTCTCTCCTTTTTTGTTCAGTTGTATAACACTTAATGAAAGTGCAACATGTATTACATATTAATGGTACATGAAGTCCTCTCACAATATTCTACATATGCTTTGTCATGGAAAATAAATTAATTATGATTCTACTTACTTTGTTGTATCAAAGCTGCTTTCTACCATCTGTATAGCACCGAACATGCTGCCACTCTGAAACTATACTTTCAGATAATGCTTGGTGGGGTAACATGCAGGAGGTGAATCTTTCTGATGTTGAGTAACATTAGTTTGGCATAAGCCTAAGAAGGAATTGCATATTTCTGTATGTGTTTGTGTGTGGGGGTGCGTTCCTTTATCTTACTTATTCTTTTGGTAACTGAATTGAGTGAGCTATGTTAGTTCACAAAGTACGTTAACAGCATCAGTGATGCAATAGGTAGCAAACTCATCTCTGGTACAGAAGGCTTTGGGTTCTATTTACAAAACAGGCAGATCAATTGCTGACACTACAATGCAGCATAAGAGGGTGCTGCACTTCTGAGTGTGTTGTATTTTGGATGAGACATTTAAATGAGGCCCAATTTGCTTGAATTGGTGGTAGCTCAGGTGGATGTAAAAGATCCCACAGCACCTGTAGAAGAGAAGGGGTCCTTTATTAATATACAAAAAGAACTCTTATTTACAAAATATTTACAAATGTATAAATATATAGATATACAAAGCTGTTTACAAATATTCATAATTTCCTTTACAATCATACTAAATTTTCATCTGTTAGATCCCCACTCCTTTTTCTGTAACCACTATCTTACGTTACTTAATCTTATTCCATTAAACAATTTAATTTTTTCATTCCATATAACCCCATATAATGTAAAATAACTTGTTTATTATTTTAACATATTCTTTACTTCTGTTCTTATAATATCCATATTTAATCATATCCATGTTTATTTTATCCACTTCTTTTACATCTTCAAAAAAATTTTCTTACCTAGTTTTCCCCATACCCTTTTTACTCTTTTACATTTCAAAAACAGATGTTCCATAGTTTCTTCTTCTTGACAATGTACACATATTCTATCACTTTTATGTGGCATATTTCATTTTACTGGCAATATACCTGTTACCAGTCTCCACAAAACATCTTGACATTCTACTCTCTGATTACACAATTTGCTTCTTAGTTTTATAGCTTTAATTTGCCATCTGTTAGATTTCTCATGGTTTTACATAGTGGTATTTTATCATTACATTCTTATACCATACTTTTCTTTTTCTATATCAATTGTTATTTTCTCACAAAAAAATTGGTAACATTTTATTTCTTCATTTATATACTCTTTTACTTTTAATCTTTATTACCATACCCCCAAGTTTATCATACTTCTATTTATACAGTTTTACTACTACTGTCTCATCTTCTTTATTTATCCATTTAAAACTTTGTACAAATTTAATGAAGCAACCTGTACAGCTGGGTTAATTAACCCTAAACCCCCTTCCTTTTTTATTTACATACAAAACTCCTTTTTTACTGGGTTTAATCTATAGCTCCATATAAATGAAAAAAAATATCTGCAATAATTGCTTTTCAAATACTGTTGGCAACATAAATGCACTTGATATGTATGCTGTTTTGCCCATCAGTACTAAAATTATATAAGCCTTTTTTTTTTTAATTATAATTTATATGCTCTCCAGAAAAGACAGGTTTATTGTATTTCTTCTATTGTTTTTTTTCCCATTGAATTCTACTTACATCTTTGTTCCCAAATTTTATATGTAACACAGAAATTTCAGTCATCATAAAATATATGCCCCCATTCATTTAAAATCTGTAGAACTATTTTTTGCCAATCCCTTACATTTTTATACATTTCATACCCCACTCCATCTAGTCCTGCAGCTGAATCAATATTTACTTGTTCTTACACTTTAGCTCATTTTATGGAATCTCATTTCCAACTCTTTATTCTCTTTTTATGTTAACTTTTTTTTACTTTCCGTGTTTATTTTGCTACCTTTTTTCTTTAAACATTTTTTGTACATATTGTACTACACTATTCATATTTATCCTGAGTTGTTTCTATTTCTCCTTTTAAAATTTTTTATTTTTCTCATTAAATTATCTTCTTCCTTTACTGCTTAAGTAATTCAGTACTTTTCGTTTTCCTTGTAAAAAGTATATTTGCTTGTATAACTCTTGTATTTTGTCTTGATTGCTTTCATATAATTATTTTTCTTTGTTAAAGTACTATCAATATGTTCTAAATCTTCCAATGCATCGTTATGTGTTTTTATATTTTTCTTTCTCTACTTTTTTCACATCATATTGCCAGTGTAAAAAACATTTTTTATATTACTCCTTAAATATCATCCACAATTCAGATCATTTTTAAATGTTTTCATAGTAATATGATCTTTCCATAACTGTATTACTAATCTCTTTACTTCTTCATGCCATGCTTATGTATCCTTTTTATTCCTTTGCCTATTTTTTATATATTCCTTCATTTGTAGCCATATTGCAAGATGATGAGAAAATCCTGTTTCAACTATCCCCCCTTCTCCTATAACTAAACATTCTAATACTATAAAATAATCTGTTTCAGTTTTGCAAATACCCCTTTTGTAAGTCCATGCATTGCTGTCCCATATTTTTAGCTTACCACATCTTTTAACTACTAACATTTTTCTTATACCATTTTCTTTTTATGCTTGCCTTTTAAATCACAGTTAAAGCCTCATGCTATTATATTATTCATATTTATTGCTACATAGTCTAAAATATAATGAAATAAGCTCTTTCTTCACAATTAGCATAAGCATATAATACCATAATTCTATAGATTTGTTCTTTCAATTTTAAATCTACAATGGTTAATCTTTCCAATTCTGCTATCAAATATCTTTACTGTATTTTCACAGAATACAGCTATTCCAGAACATCTCTAATTTCCCAAATTTCAGATTATCTTTTCTACCAGCAGTTTCTCTGTAATCTTTCATTTGTTAAAAGCTTGTGTCTTCTAATATAATTACATGTACATCATATGTATTACACCACTCCAAAATCGATATTCTTCTTACAATATTCTTAATACTATTCACATTTACAGAAAGCACTCTAAACTTTTCATTTTATCTTTTTCATAGGTTCACAGCTAATTACTAGGTTAGTTTTCTTAATAGGCCATTCTAAGCTTCTTAACCAATTTCCTTCTGAAAGGTGAGGATCAAAAAATGTAGCTTGTGGCTGTGAATCAAACACCTTAGTCATTATTCCACCCTCAGTCATTAGTTGTATATATTATTTTTCATCCATTTCTTTTCTTTTTTACTTTTGTACTTATCCCTTTAAATTTTCTTTTTCTGTTTTTCTTTTACCATTTTACCAGTATAATTCTTTTTTTACTACCTCCCAACTTATGTATTCTTCATCACTTATTTTAGAACCTTATTCTATGTACTCTATTATTTTTTCTCATCTATTTTTTCTTCTGTTTCTACAACTTCTACAATTTCTTATATTTGTTCATTTTCTTCTCTATTTTTCTTTACACTTGTTTTCATTTTTGCAATCCATCCACAAATGTCCAATTCTGTTACATTTATAACATTTCAATTTGTATTTTTTGCATCATCTCCCATTTTCCCACAAATATGACTTTTTCTTTTGTGAGAGTTACTTATCAAATGTCCTTTTCCACACAAAAAATGTTTTGGGTTGTCCTAAGTATTTTATGACACCTCATTCCCCTCCACATAATCATGCTTGGTACATATGTATATTTTTTTCTCTTTCTATTTTAACAAAATATTACAATCCCAGCCACCAGTCCATGCGCCCATTGTAATTTAAATGTTTGCAATGTCTAGTATTTATTTACATAAAGTTTTCAGATATCCTTTCAAATGCTCTCTTGTTGTTGTGTCTTTTGGCTTTTCCTGGTTAGGGGTCGCCACAGCAGAACTCCGGACCGCTAATGATTGGCAGTAGATTTTTATGTGCTGAGTTGCCGGCCCTGACGCACAACCTTCAACGAAGGTACGCCCATTCACGCATGTCTCCACACAGAAGATGCTCTAGCTGAGAATCGAACAGGACAACGACTTACTGTGAGGCGACAATGCTACCGCAGCACCACCACCGCAGTCTATCTACCTCTTTTTGAAATTGTACATTCATTTTCATTTTTTTGTTTCCTTGTTAAATGTTTTTATCACATAAAGATTCTATGGGTTACAGTCTTTTTTCTTAGTCTCCAAGAAAATTTTCCATTGAAATAACAGTCTCAAATATGTCACAAAATGTCTCTGTTGATAAGAATAAATGCTTTTGCACTCAAAGGAGCTACTAAATTGTCCCAAATTTCATACCTGTACATTTATTTTTATTATTTACTTTGAGTCCTTACTACATCTGTTTTCATTTTCTTTTGCCTTTTCTGCTACTCCACATTTGTATTCTTTTACTTTCTGCATAGGTTTTCTTTTTCATCTCACCACTATTCTTCAGGATTTTCTCTGCATCCTCCTCTTGTATTTTCTCTATAATGTTCCCTAGGAAAGATCTCCTTCATTTTCTGGCTCACTCTACACCACAGTTTCTTTAAGTAAATCATCCTGTAACCCTCCTGACTGGAGGATTGTAATTAGACATCCATCATTTGCTGACTCATCTCCATCCAACAGATTTATTTTAAATATTTCCTTGGAATGCTGCACACATTTTCTGGATTCAATATTTGTTTTCTTCCCCATTTCTTTCACCACTCCCTGATCCCCTTCTCTCACCATCTACCTCTGTGTTTCTCTGGTCTGCCGCTGCACTTTGAATGGAAACAGGAAGTACTCCTTCAAAATGGGTTCTACTTGCAAAATGATGAGTAGGAGAATTTCCCCAATGACCTGGCCAAATTTCTCCTGGTAGTACAGATACCACCTTGGGTCTCCCCTGAAAAGAGGCTACTGGCCCAGTGGGACTAATCCAGTCAACAAAGGAAATAATAAAAAAAAAAAAGATCTACTATTACTGGACCATTTTCAACATTGACTCAAAAAAGGTACATACAAAGGTAATTAAATAAAAAGATAAATTCCACCAAAACCATCAAGGCAAGGCTCCAGACACCACTTGTATTTTTAGCACTTTTGTTCTTTTTATTTTTAAAACAAGAATGACGTCAGAAAATACAAGTAAAACTTTTGACACTTTTGTCCTTTCACTATATGCTGTTAGCACTTTAAATTCTTTGTTAATGTATTTTTTTACGTGACAACAATTACTGTTTCTTTAATGCTGAATGGGTCAGTCACATCACGTGATGTTTCTGGCAACCTTTTTAAACTGCTCCATTATTTTACTTATATTTTTTGATGAAGTTCTTGTTTTAAAAATAAAAAGAACGAAAGCGCTAAAAATACAAGTGGTGTTTTGCACCTTGCCTTGGTGGTTTTGGTGGAATTTATCTTGTTACTTTATTTGTTGTTTTTTCCACCACACTTCTTTCCTTTTACCTAAATAAAAAGTCATTAATCTGTATAATGAATACATTTAATCAGTCGTACTCAGATAAGACATTTGACCTTTTTCGTTCTGTGCAGTGGTATTTGCTTCTAGGAAACAGACAAATAAAGTGGCAGACCTTGTTAAAGTTGACAGTGGTAGTAGAAGCAGCAGCTACTAAAAATAGTCTGTATGAAGCTTAAAGCAGAACTACCCAGTTTACAAGTAATGTATTAGCTGCTGGGATGGAATAAATGACACTAAGCTGAGAGGCAGCTCTTTTAAAAGAGTTTCTAAGGGATGGAAGAATCAAATTACTTCATCTTTTGGTTGGGTAAGTTAAAGAATCATTCTTAAGACAGAAGGGCTGTGATCCCTACGGGGACCCTACAGAACATATGACTACACATTTTCAAGTAAACAATGGTTACTCTCAGCAACACAAAGCTTTCCCCCATTAAAGTGCTTTCACTCCCATTTAGTTGTATTACAGGAGTACTGGCACCCATGTCTCAGTCTATACTCCCTACTAAACCTCTCGAAAAAAACTCCTTATCAAGTGGCTCTTCATCTAAAGAGGATTAATGTTATATATTTATTTTACTCATTTAATTTATTTTTGTCTGTATGTCCCTGCAGCGTTTGTACAGATGTTGATTAGCCTGTAGTGGGACACTGATTTTATTTTTACTGACATTTTCAGATTTTGCTACAAATAGAGCTACTATGCTCTGAAAAAGTGTACTTTTACAGTTATGAAAACTGATGTTACCAACACTTAGGAATGAAAAATAAGAATTGGCTCCAGTATTGTGTAGGTACCAGAAACCTGTTTGAACTTTTTAAAGCTTTCATTTCCTTGCATTGGAATACAAGGAAGGGAAAGCACAACTACTACTTCTTTTTTTTTTTTTTAAGTTTAACTTCTCACATACTTTGCAGAGGACTTCATCTCTTCCTGCATGATACATCACAGTCACAGATATATGTGTAGTTTATCCTGTCCGGCACTGCTGTCAATCTTAGATGGGCAATTAATGCTACTAATGTCAGGAATGTAGCAGCTGATATAAAAAAAGAGAGAAAGCTGTGGAACTTTTCCCATTGTTTTACTGCAGAGAGGATGAGAACTTAACATTCGCCTTTCATAGCAAAACAAAGCAATTAGATTAGTCAGGGGTTCAAAGGCAGTTGTCACCTCTTCTGACAAATGTACATAAGCAGCGACACAGTATTGAAATAATAAACTTTAAGTGTTGGTTATTTATAACAGTTTATATGTTAAGATAATTTAAATGTAGTATTAAATATGTCTGTGGCATTTAGAGAAAAGTCAGAAAATATTTTTTCTTGTAAAGTGTCAAGACATTTACCATTTTTAAGGTCCCACCCCCCAACAGGACAGAACTGCAGAAAGAGAGACAAGTGGCAACCTTATCAAACAGGTGCACTAATAATGGTCATACAAAGGACTTTTATGCTTTTTCTTGTGACATCCTCCCAGAGGGGGATGCATATCTGCTACATGCAGATCCATGGTAAGAGATTCCCAATGACTGAGTCAGTCCTTACATTGTTAGAGTGCATGAGCATTTTGTAGTCCACAAAGGAAATATGAGCACTGATGGCAACCATAATATACAGCTGAATTTACTTTAACGTATGTTTACTAAGTGCTGTTGCATTCAAAACATTAAGAAAAGGAAATCAGAAAAATGTAACTGTTTAAATGCAAACACATACACAGCGTCAGATATATGCATTTAAACACAGTACTGCATCCGACATATAGTATTTGACATGCTACATATATTTTTATACAGTTCCCAGGGAAAGAAAATTACTGTTCCATAAAAAAAAAAACCCAAACACAAAATAAAGTGGGGGGCTTCACCCCTCATACCTCGCGATGTTGGGGCTGTGTCCCCCACACCCCCCCTACTTAAATATACCAACTCCAAGATCGCACCACAGTGGAGGTAATGGCAAAGTCCCAAAAATGGCCCAGTGATTTCTTTCCCTGGGAAAAAAAATTGCTGTTCCTTGCATTGGGGATTTCGCCGTTTCGAAAAAAAAAGTGTGTGTGTGTGTGTGTGTGTGTGTGTGTGTGTGTGTGTGTGTGTGTGTGTGTGTGTGTGTGTGTGTGTGTATATAATGAAAGCAAAGAACATGCAGCCACATAGGGGGCTACACCTCCACACCCCCCTAACTAAATATAATAACTCTGATATTGTACTACTGTGGAGGTCTGGGGCAAAGGTCACCATGCTGACCAAGGAGTTACTTACCTTTAGTTAAATGTTGGTATTTCAAGCGGGCGGTGTTTTGGACATTCGGTATTCTCGGCTTGATGTTATGAAAGTTGGATAAATGGAATTTCATTTATATGAAGGGGAGCCATATGTGCATATACATTATATATATATCTATGGGTCCACTACGTAATTTTGAAATTTCAAAATCCCGAACATCAGAATCCCAATGCTCAGATACTTGAGATTTTGAAATCTCAAAAAAAAAAAAAAAAAAAAAAGACAGACACACAGAACAGTCCAAACCCATGTTTTTGCAGGGGGGCAAGCCCCCTTGCACCCCTCACACCCCCGCTACTTAAATATACCAACTCCGAGATCGCACTACAATGTAAAGTGTGGAAAAGCTCCTGTTCTGCATTGTACAGCGATCTCCATTATTCACTTTCGAGATTTCATAGGTTCATAGGTTCATAGGTAGGTACTAGGCTATCTGCCTGATGGCATTTATAAGCCTAGCCAGAGTGTGTCAGCTTTTGCCGCCCCATTGATTAATTAACTGAGCCTCTGTCAAGAAGAGCCAATGAAGTGATCCCAGGGGTGTATTTTCTGTTACCCATGCACTTGTCAAGGTTTCTCTTGAAGAGTGTTAGTGAGGGGCTCTGCCTAATGTAGTTAGAAATTTTGTTCCAAAGCATGGGGAGTCTCTGTGACAGGAATCTATCCCTCCAGCATGTTCTTATTATTGTTGTGGTGAGGTTTAGCTCACTAGAGCGAGTGGCTCACAGTGACTTGGATTTCTTTAGGTGGAGCATGTCCATCAATTCTGAGTTGGACATGGCTTTGTAAGTCAGGCAGAGAACACCTCTGAGTAAGCAATATGCCACTGAGTACAGCTGGAGTTTTTCCAGTCGGACTGTATAGGACATATGTTTGAGACCAGTAATCCTCTTGGTGAGGTACTTTTGTGGTCTTTCCAGCTGTTGGAAGTGTCTTGTGAGGTACATCCCAAACAGGGCATTGTACTCTATGATGGGTCTGATGAGTGATGGGTAGAGGGGCACTATAACCCCTTTATTTCTAGATGTGACCCCTTTATTAATTAGATGGGCAACATAGAAGGATTTCCTAACTACTTTGGCAATATGATTGTCAAAGGAGAGATTACTATCTACCTGGGTCCCCAGATCTCTTATTATCTCTTATGTATTAAGGGGCTGCCACCTATGTGGTAATTCATGGGTGTTTTGTTTTTCCCAAATGGGATGACTATGCATTTTTTGGTATTTAGCTTGAGACCATGACTTTGACACCAGGTGTCTGTCTCAGTAAGGCCCTTTTGGAGAATGTCTGTGTCAGCCGGTGAGTCAATTATGGCCACCAGTTTGCGGTCATCGGTGAACTTGGTTAGCCATAGTCCTCCTGTGTTTGCATGTACTTCTGAGAATTATATGCCGAACAGTAGGGGTCCCAGGACCGAGCCTTGTGGGACACCACTTGTGACTGGTTTAGAGTCGGACCTGGAGCCTGCTATTCTTACTGTGTGAGTTCTGTCTGTAAGCCAGTTGGCAACCCATCTTGTGACGTAGGGGGTTATATTCAGGCTTATGTTCAGTCTGGTGAGTTTTTTTTCTATAATTCCCGAGTGGGGAATGGTGTCAAAAGCCTTGGCTAGGTCAAGGTAGGCTGTGTGAACTACCTTCCCCTCATCTATGGCCTTGGTGACTGTCTCAAAGAAGTCATCCAGGTTAAGTAGGCATGATCTGCCCTTAACAAAGCCAAACTGGGTCAGGTCAAGTGTTTGGAGGTTCCCAATGTCTTTGTTAATGAGTACCATAATGATGCACTCCATAGCCTTGCAGACCAGGCTTATGGGGCGATAGTTACCAGGGTCTGTTGTGGCCCATCCTTTGTGGAGCGGAATAACCATTACTTTTCACCATTCTATGGGTACGTAGCCTGTGAAGAGGCTGAGGATGAACAGTGTGTTTAGGTGAGGGATTAGTTCATGCTGTAGTTCATGCAAGATGCAGCCTGGAACACCATCTGGCCCCATTGACACTGTGCTTTTGGCTTTTGAAAGGGCTGTTTTCACCTGTGTGTCTGTGATTTATAGGACACTACACTTTTCTGGTATTGTTGTGGGCCCTTTTGGGGGTGAGAGGGGGTTGAAGTCTGCACTGAATCTATCTGCCAGGATGTTGGCAATATCAGTGGGTTCAGTATATTTTGTGCTATTTTGCACTAGCTCAGAGCATATCTGCGAATTGCCACTTAGATTCTTGACACAGCTAAAGAAGGCTTTGTGGTTATCTTTCGAATCTTTGGCTATTTTTCTTTCGAAGTTAGCCTTGGAGGATTTTATGAGGGACCTTAGTTTTTTACTGATACTGATCAGGGATTTCTTTCCTTCTTGGGATTTGCTTTTTTTCTGAACTAGTTTCCTCCTTCTATTGTCTAGCCTGTTTATGGCAAGGGTCCACCAGACTAGTTTCCTTCTCTTAGGGGAGTGAGTCTTGGTTTTGCTAGGGATGGCACAATCCATGCATCCTTGTAGGTGCTCATAGAGTGCATTTGTAAAGGTTTCTGCATCTTGGGCAGCATTACCCTTTAGCGTGGGGGCTGTGAAACTTACCACCTCTGTCTTAAGTAAGGTGAAGTTTGCTTTAGAAAAGTTTTTTACTGTGGTTTCCTTAGTTGGGAGTAGTGGTGGAATGTGGACATCCAGAGTGATTAGTTTATGGTCTGATCTAACCAGTGATGGGTTGACCTCTGGTGTGGAACACCTGTCGCCCATGTTGGTGATGACCAGGTCCAATCTGTTTTCACCTCTGGTAGGGGAGTTTACCAGCTGATCCAGGGCATTTGAGTTGATAAATTCCAGGAAGTGCTGAGCTTGGGAGTTTGTACTCGAGTAGTTTTCCCAGTTAACGGTAGGGTAATTGAAATCGCCCAATATCATGGTGTTCAGTAGGACCTTCAGTGTCTCCAGAAAGGCAGAGTGGTGGTCCTGGGTCATGGAGGGTGATCTGTAGCAGGCCACAATTTGCACTGAAGATTTGCCTGATGTTAGTTGCACATGGATGATCTTGGAGGTATCATGCTGCGCCACTAACCTGGAGGTGTAGATATCCTTGATGAATATGGATACACCCCCTCCTTTTGTGTTTCATCCATGTTCGGTGGCCGAAATGTGTGGTATGAGTTGTAGCCCAGTAGTGCTGGGGTGCTCTGTGGAGCCTTGAACCAGGTTTCAGTTACTGCACAGATGTCGACGTTCTCCATACTGAGGAGTGCTTCGAGCACATGCATTTTGAGATTTAAACTCCTGGTGTTGAGTAGCATAACCCTCATTTTTTTATTTGTGCTGTTTACGGAGGTGGGTATGACTTTTGAGCCTTGCCAAAAAAAGCATTATGGGGGCAGCAAGAGCCTTGGCAAGTATTCCAAAGCCTGGGGGTGACAGTTGCAAGCCGTCTCTTGCGAAGCAATGAGGCCTGTCGAGCATGTCGTCCCAGGCTGACAGACACTGGATCCCCTTTGAATGACACCAGAAGCTTAGCCAATTGTTGAAATTTATCATTTTTTCTTTATACTGCGGTATCATTCTTGGTATGGGCAGGATGCTGCTCAGGGTCAGGGTCATACCCACCTGGGCTACATGATCAGAGAGCTCTTCCAGGTCTCTTTTCATGTAGTCCAGGGAGGGACATCTCAGGTCATTCACACCAACATGAACAATGACAGAGTCATATTTGTACTTGTTCTGGAGGGACCTGAGTGCTTGTGTTATGTGGCAGATTCTGGCTCCTGACAGGCAGCGAACAGTAACCTTCTCCTTGTCAAAATCTCAAGCATCTGAGCATTGGGATTCCGATGCCCGGGATTTTGAACTTTTGAAATTATGTAGTGGACCTATACATATATATATATATATATATATATATATATATATATATATATATATATATATAGATAGCTATAGATATATATACGTATATATACATATATATAGATATAGATATATATATACGTATATATATATATATATATATATATAAATATATATATATATATATATATATATATAATATATATATATATATATATATATATATATATATATATACACACACACACACACACACACACACACACACACACACACACACGTGCAATATGGATGCATATAACTCATTATTTATAATAAACAACATAGAGTTAAGTATTATTAATGTATACATTCTAGTAAATGTTACTTAATGTTTTACTTATTCACTGTCACACATTGGCAAAAGACTGCATGTGCAACACATAACCAATGTCTTTATGTCAGTATATATTTTTTTGTATTACTAAGTGCATTTATTACTTGTTATTATCTTTGAAAATGTAGCCCAAGTTTTGGTAGAAAAAGATCTTGGGACCAGTTCACTTTTCTGGTTCCTAAAGTATACGTAAATATGAAACAGAAAAAAAGGTTGTTGAACATGACAGAGATAATTAAGAAAATAGTAAAGCACATTTTAATTCTACATCATTTGAGAGAGAGAAAAAAATCCAACTGAAGTCATTGGGAAGTAGCAGATAGACTTAGTTTACAGTTGTACTACTTGTCATATGTAAGTGTACAGCAAGGATCACTGACTGCAGTGAGAGTTTTCACACCTCAGCATGAGTGTATGGTGGAATGTCTGTCATTTCTTTTAGAACTACAAAGAAACTCCCTTTACAAAAGCCTGTGATTTACCTGCTTTCTTTTGCTGGAAGGAGGCTCAGTCAGGGAAACATTGAAGTAGCTCTGTTACATATGGTGTGTTAGATGACAGTGATTCACAGTCCTGCTATTCTATCTTAATGGCATGAGAAAACGCCTTCACTTCCTTATGTCTAGCATGACTCATATAAAGAGGACTTGAAATGTAGTTTGAGAAGAAGGAATGAAAGCAAGAAAACAAGATCACATTACCAAGGCAGGCCACATCATATGCCATGTTGAGGGGAAACACTTTAAAATTGCAAGGAGCACTTGGGAGTTATTTTGAGGCATTAAAATAGTTCAGAAAACAAGGTTGCAATGAAAAAAAAAACATATTTTTGAGTTCTAATATAGAGTTTTATTTTAGTTTGTTTTCTTTACCCTACTGAGCTGGCACAGCTTTCGTCTCACAGTTTAACCTACCTCATAATTTATTGATTTTCTTTTTAACCACTAAACCATTTTAGGTGTCTGTCAGATGGTGAAACCCATTCTTCCTGTACCAGAAATGTGTACCATTATAAAACTTTGTTAACAACTGAAGCTATACAGTTGGAAATCAACATCAGAGTCTCTAGTTGGATATTCAGTAGATGCCCATAAGTCATCAAATCATCTGCACTTTGGGCATGAGAATCCGAAAAAACTCTGAGATCATAGAAATTGTGTAGTTTGTATGTACAGTGCCAACTCATTGCACTTTAGGAAGTAACCAGTCTGTAGGCCAGCACTATTCACTCCTTTTGGAAAGTGGTAATTTCCTTTGTCATATAAGTCAGTCATATCTTGTTACAAAAACTCATCTCTCAATCTGGAATGCCTAGCCTGCTACAAACTTATGTCTACACTTTCTCTTCTGGAATTTTCATTGAAAGGATGGCTTTTAGGTAGGCAGAGTAATGAAAAATTTGCTAAGAGTTTCCAGCCGCAATGCATGCAGACACAATGCAACTAAACTTCCACTATTGAGCTGATTGCATTGTTTTTATGGCCGGGTGCTGTAGGACTATTTTGTCCAGTTATTAGCTAATCTGTTAAGAGTGTTTTGGTGTAGTCCTCAGCATATTCTGTAACATCTGTGCCCAGGTTATGAAACTGAGGAGCCTGTCTTTGACTAGCCACATCTTCTCTAAAGGGGGAAATGAGAAAGTGATGTCTGGGTTCTTATACTCTAACTTCATGCCCTTGGCATCTAGGAGGATTCAGTGTCCTAGCTTGCCACATTTTTACATTCTGCATAATGAAGAGATCGTTAAGCAATGCAAGCTGAAATGTGGAACTTGGACAGCTGTCTTTCCTTTATAACCGGGGGGGGGGGTGACTGTCTTTATGCTCAACAGACACGTTGATGAAACTAGTGGAGTGCCCCAAAATTCAATCCTTGAACTACTCCTCTTTGACATTTACATCTCAGAGGTCAAATCTACTGTTTATTTTAAAACAAGCAATGTCTTTATTGAATTATCACTTATGACATAGGTAATCATGATTTTGTACACATGAAAACAAACCATATTGACATATTTTCAGTTTCTCAAACTTATACATCACCTATAATGTTCTACAGAATCAGTGTCAGACATTACACAGCTCATTTAATTCCTGTCTTCCCTTAAAACTCAATGCCTCCAAACATTATTCTGCAAGTATTGTTGCCAAAATTCCCATTTTCCCTGTGTAATTTGCTCCGACCCTTTTCTAAAGATCCCATTTCCAGTTGTTTTAACGCTGTTACTATCTTCACTACTTCTAATGCGGTTGGTTTAGACTTTGAGTTCCATTTTCTAGTAACTGATTTTTTGGCAGCCATCATAATTAAACTCAGCAAGGTTTTATTACATCTAGGCAATTCAATGTATCCAGCTAAACAAAATGTTTATTTAGTTACACCAGTTTGCTCACTCAGTATTTCTGACAGACTAATCTGCAGGAAATGTTTAAAGTATGCAAACGCTATACAAAATATGTTCCTAATTACCTCATTCTTCCTCATCACACCTCCAACATTTGCAATCTACCTGAAGAAAAATGCTTGGTGTACAAACATGCCTATGCAAACACTTCCAAGCAAAGATCCTAAATCTTCTCGATTGTCTTCCATATTTGGGAGCCATGCATATATTCAACCATTGTTTCTTTGTAGATTGCTTATCCAATCTCTCTTCCCAATCCTTTCTATCCTCCTCTGATTAATTCCTATAGTAATCATGCTATATTTATAAACTTTACTAATTATCCCAATTTTAACAGCATCTTCTGTTCTAGACTCTATTTAAAACTCTACCAGTGCTGGTCTTTTACTTAGGATCCCCCTATTCCGTTCTCTTTGCTATACTCTCTTACAAATCTTTGTTAGGGAAGGCAATCTCTAGTCTGCAGTCCAAATGTATTATTGGCCTCTTCCCACTCTATTACCTTTCCCTTCCCAATTATTTTCTCCCAATACCTTTGTTCTTTTGCCAGTTTTCTCCAGTAAATTCCAGTCCCCTCTTGCCTATTTTCTGTACCCCTAATTGTAGTCATCCCTATTAGCAGAATCTCCTTTCTCCATGGCTGTGCTGGCGTAGTTCTTAGAAAACTTGCTGCTACCTTATGCATATAATATTCTGTATGATTATTGTTATCCTTAAGGATCTGCATCCAAAATTCCAGTCTCTTATTTAACTTCTCCCTGTTTCACCATCCCTTTCCACTTTGAATTATAGCTTTCTGCTTGTGCTATATATAGGAATTTTAACTGCATAGTTCTGAAATATCCCTTCAAATCAGATAATCCCAAACTACCTTGTTCTATTGAAATGTTCAGCTTATCCCACTTAACTCTTGCCCTCTTCTCCTCCCAGATAAAATCCTTCAGCTCTATTCATTTCATCATACTTTTCCTCTGATTGATAAAAATATGCCTGACCAGTGTATAAAACTAAATGGACTAAAAATATTTTCACTGCTTGCATCTTGCCATGCATATCCTTAAAACAGAGCTTCCACTTTCTCTATGTTTATATTATTGTTTTAGTCTCTTCCCACATAACCTTAGCTGCTGTAACAGAACCTATTTTAACCCATACTCCTAAGTAACTCATTTTATCATATCATCATAAATATGGGCATGTTTAAACCAATTTGTGTGTGGGTACATAGTTTACAACTATTGCCTTTATTTTACCTTCATTAATTTTGCATCCTGAAAAGACTTGAAACAGTTTCAGAATGTTCCACAGCACTGAAATTTCCTTCTCTGGTTTTATCAGGTACAAATAATATCATCTGCAAATAAAGCCAACTTTTCTTGACTATCATACCAATTATATCCTTGAATTTGAGTCCACTTTGCCACTGGTTCTAAATATAATGCAAGTAAAGGGGAAAGAGGAAACCCCTGCCTGGCTCTTCTGTTCAAACAGAACTCATCAGAGAGAAACCCCCTCAACTTTATTTTTTGAATCTGATTCCTCATATATCCTCCTAATTAACCTTATTATTTTTGTCAGGGCATGCAACTGTTTCCATTGCTCTACTCATAAAATCCCAGATTACTCTGTCAAATGCTCTCTCTGTATCAAGACCCACCAACAGTGGTATTTTCTTACATTCAGCTTCCCTCTGATCATCATTGTTCTATTAATGTTATCAAATGTTTGCCTCCCCTCCCCAAAACCACACAGATTCATATCCATCAATTTTGTCATCACCTTTGCCATTCTTTTAGCCATTATAGACAAAGACTTTATAATCATGGTTTAGAATTGAAATGGGCCTGTATGAAGCTGGATATGATGGGCCTTTACCATCTTTATGTGTTACAGCTACCACAGCTTTTTTCCAGGATGTTGGTACTTCTCATTTTAAATTACTGCTAAACAAAACCTTCCAGATCTTTATCACTTTCTTCCCTCCTAGTTTCCAAACTTCCACAGGAACACCATCTATTCTTGAAGACTTTCCTGTAGATTGGTTATACATCAACATTTTTATCTCATCTCCTCTTATCCTGTTAGTAATTGACCCTCATATGCTTCTAACATTGACATATTTAATTTTCATTTGTACTATTTCTGGATTTCTACATTTCTCTGATTTATACAGATTTTCACAAAAGTTCTGAAATATTTCTAATACATCTGCAGGACTCCTGGTTATTTTCCTTGTTATAGGCTCCCTAAGCTTGGCAACAGCCCTTTCTACTTTCTGTTGCCTGAGCTGTTGTACTAAAAGCTTTTGTGCTTTGGTGTTGTCAAACAACATTGCTTAACAGCAATATTTATAAACACATGCATATTACCAAGGCAGTCCCTTATTTTCTCTTTAGTACGCAGCAGTTGTGCCTTTTCTAGTTCTGCCAGATTCCCCCTATTCTGCGATACTTGTCAGTCCCTCTAAATAACTCTGTTACTTCTTAACCATAGCTCCCTTTTATTTCTACCCTATTTTAAACTCTACTTTCATTTTATCCCATTCCCTGACTGTATTTTCTGAAGAAATTTCTATCTTCCCTAATAATTCCAGAATAATCTGCAATACCAATTCCTTAAATTCCTCTCTCTTTAACAGATAGGTGAGGAAACACCAGTGTCTTATTTTTATTTTATTACCTTGAATTTTTATTTTAGTTATTACTAGAGTATGACCCGAAATACTTATTGGATGTGTAGCAAAACTTTCAATTAAATGCACACCTAAGTGTAAAATATAATTTCTGTCTAGCCTAACCCAGGTTTTGTATCTTAGGAAATAATATGTAAATTCTCTCTGAGTTCCTACTACTGAATTCACATATTCCATTACCAAATATTTTCATGAATGTCTTCACAAATCTACCTTCTTTTGTTATATTTTCCTTTCTGGGCCTACCAAATACACCTCACTGTTGCAAATCAAATTCCTGTCCTCCCCACTTATGAGTAATGAGTAATATTCCTTCCTGAAAACTGATTATTTCTTCCAGAATTTTCTTCGACTGCATTGCAGCAGTTTTAGGTGGAATATAAATACCTATCAGTGTAATCCTCCTCCCTTGCCACCACTTACTACCACAAATCTACCATTATCTTTCTTTTTCTTCTATCATTTCACCCAGATATTCTGCTGAATAACCATCCTGAAATCCTTTATCAAATTCACATGCTCATTTCTTTTCAAGTGTCTCCTGCAGCATAGCTACTTATACTTTACATTTTTAATGTAGTTTACTACTCTTTATTTTTTGTATACACCTGTGAGACCATTTATATTTAAAGATAATATGGAAAGCATTGCCATTATGGTGAGAAGATATTATCTCACCTGCCATGTATAACCACCTTTTTTTTAAATGCTTAGTTTCAGCTTTTGTGTTACATGCATACACTAAAATTTGGCAGGTTGATCTTTTATACAGTTCTTTCTTGTCATAGCCATTTAAACCTATGTCACATCTTACAAGACTTCTTTTTTAATGAAAACCCTCAAACAAAAAACAAACACACCTTCAGAACCTATTAACTTAATACAAACACATAAAACTGCGGGCCAGATTTAATAATGCCTACACTAAGTGTATATGATATGTATTCAAGAACATTATTATCACACTTTTGTGTTTCTAGTCACTCAGAAAGATTGGTAACATGTATGAATACCTGTCAATATTTAAAGCTGCAAGAATATTGGCAAGAAAACTAAAATTAGGAGGAAGAAAGTATGAGTTATGTCTATGTTGTCTGTTCACTCAGAACAGTGTACACTTAATGTAGGCGTTATTGAATCCTGAGGTGTGTAAATTTTCAAATAATGAAATTTAACATTTCTAATAGGAACAATTGTCCTAGACTGACAGTTACACTCACAGGCTTGACTTGATCTATAATGAAGGTTATCCATGCTAAGACTGCACAGTGCAATCTGTGATTCTACTTCCGTTAAGTGCCAGCTGTTTTTGTCTTATCTTTATACTCTTCTTTCAGAAAACATCCCTGGAATTCAGTAAAGTCCATGTAGGCTTTACACAGAGCCTACACAGTGTATTTCCATGGATGCAATGTTGCTCATCGCTCAGCGTCATGCAATGCATATTAATGAGGCGCGGCACACGTAAGCAAGGTTCGTGACTCACAACAGTGTTGCTGGTCGTGAAACCTGTCAGGTAAATGTGGATAGCATTTTCACATAAGGTTGCTGGCTGTGAAAGCTTGCAAGCGAACATGGATAGCAATTTCATGCAAGTCCAAGCAGCTCCAGTGTGTAAATTTGCACGAAGTGCCACAGTGATCACCAGAACACATATCATACCTCTAAAGTGTACCTCATTATAAGGGATGTACCTCATTTGGGGTCTTAACGTTCATGTTGCACGAAGTTCCACATTGAAAGGGTCTGTCACAAATCCAGTTTTATGAAGTTTCTCGCTGATATCCAGGGTAAATAGAAATGAATTACAATAATTCATTACAAGATCTTTTATGTAAGTAAACCCAGCACATTTTAACCATCATATAGGTTCACAGGTAGGTACTAGGCTATTGGCCCTGGGGCCTATACAAGCCCAGCAAAAAAGGTACCCTGGCTTTTGCCACTCAAGAAAATTATTTTCCTGTGCCACTGTCGAGCAGTGCCACAGAGGTGATCCTCGGGGTGAATTTCCTATTTCTCATCCAATCATCAAGATTTTTCTTGAAGAGTGCTAATGAGGAGCTTTGTTTGATATAGATAGGTAGTTTATTCCAGAGTATGGGAAGTCTCTGAGAATTTGCATGAAGTGCCACAATGATCACCAGGACAACACATATCATACCTCTAAAGTGTACCTCATTATGAGATACGTACCTCATTTGGGGTCTTAAAGTTCATGTTGCATGAAGTTTCACATTATAACCTTCCTAGTTTCAGATGTTAGTAAGACATTAGTATGTTTTCCAAATTTTGCCCATTTGTTCCACATTATGAGGGCTACTGTTCCTCATTTTGGAGATGGACGTTTGAGAGTTATGACACAGCATTGATTCTGTCCAAGGATAGTATGAAAGCACAGAATTTGCTTTTCCCTTTCTTTAGTTTTCTTCATTTAAATTTTTTGGCCACTGTTTGCTCAATGTGTCATGTAGTAGAAACACTGGAAGTGGAGAACCCTTGCACTCTGATTGTGTGATGATAAGCACTGTACAACATTTTCAAACACTGTGCACACTTCCAGTAAGCACTTGATAAGTGGACTTGGCAGCAAAACATCAGGATAGAAAATGCAATTGGCAGGAAAACCTTATTCTACATTGGTCTTGATCTCTGGTAGTCATGGCTGGTGTTTGTGGTGAGGGAGCTCTCTTCTGATGTCAGAGGTGGTGTGTTCAGAAGCCCAAAGTGTTTGTTGGACTCCTAGTTAAGCATCTTGGGCCCTGATTACTGCAGAGGGACTATTCAGGTTCAGAATACAAAAATGAAGCATGCAATAGTGTTGCCAGGGCTTTGACCAGTACTACAGGTATCCCCCACACTGGCGATCAATGTTGACACCATTTTAACAACCTCAGGAGGATGAAGAGGGATACCCTCGACCATTGGATCAGGGACACCTCACTGATGTGTAAGCATCAATTAAAGTGACTACTTGTAAGAGTTAAAAGCTGAATATAAAGACTGGTATTCATAAAGGTATTTTGTTCTGTTTTTTCCACAGCTGCCACAGAGAGCGCTTTGAATGTGAGGACCCATGCCGGGAGATTGGCAAGGATGTGAGAAGCATGTGGTTATGTATGCATCAGAACAGTACTGATATTGTAGCATTAAAAGTTAAAGACAGATTATTTAATGTTTAATACAGTTGTATCAAACTGAGCATGCATATCTCAACTGTAAAAGAAAGTATGCATATGCCTTAGTATGTAGCACAAACCAACAGTTCCACATTCTCAAATAACAGTGAGCATGCATCTCTCAGATGTAAAAGCAAAGTAAGCATGCATTAGACTGTAGTACAAAATATCAGTATAATATTAGAGAGTTACCAGAGGTTGTGGGTTCAAAAACCACACTTCCCAAATATATAATACCGTTAAGTTTTCATCATTAATGCAATGCAAATTCAGACCTCTATACCAGGGGTACAAATGGCCTGCTGTAAACTGTAATCCATATAATGTGGACACTCGTGTGTAATATATGCACACATCAAGGATTGCTTGTTGCACTCTGTACTATAGTGTGCATCTGTTAAGAGCTGAGTAGTCTTAAAAGTAATACATATATTTGTTATGAGTTTGTAGTCTTAAAAGTAAAGGTAACAGAAGAGTCAAATAATTGCATCAATACTTTGCACGTCACATGTGAAGTTACTAATCTTATCCTTTTTTTTCCTCTCACCCCATCTCTCATCTTCTCTTTTATTTTTTTTCTAATTTTTTTCTTTTTACTTTATTTTTGTTTTCCCCACACCACAGCAGGGTAGGCCTGTCCCACAGGATCCTCCTTCCCTGACTCCACTGGCTACAGCACCACTGCCCAGCACATCTGGGATGCAACCTGGCAGCAGCCCTTCTGCTGCCCCTGCACTACCTGGGCTGTCAGGCAGTTCTGCTCCACAAGATAGGCCAGTGGTTCCCTCAGGGAGCAGTGGTGGAGGTGGTGAATTTATCACCAGTGAAGAACTGTAAGGGTTGGTGCATAGTATTATGCACTACACTGTTGGTGCATGCCTACACAGATGGTGCACCTGCTCTGCATCCTTGTGTAAAATACCTGGAGGAGATGCAGACATCAGGCACTGCAGCCATCAACTACACAACATGATGTGTTGCAGTTACCCCTCTCTCTGGAGGTGCAAATTTGTGTAATATTCTGCACATATAAATCATTTTGTACTGTTGAAGAAATGGATAACTATGGTTCTTTCCTACCTACCTCCTGCACATTCCTGCCTTTCTTTCACTTTGTTCACATCCCCGCTTGCTCCTCATTTCACCACTTTCCTATTCCCCCCATTTCTTTTCTTGAAAGTATGATTGCACGACTGCGCACATCATGCACCAATGCTAAATGGCAGCAATATATATAAATGTACGTAAAAATATCACAGACACTTGTAAAATTACTACCTACACCTGTATTTGCCCAGTACCATCTGCCTCCAATAACACTGCGTTAACACATGCTGCAACAAAGTCAGTTATGAAGATGTATTTCATGCAATCAACAGTAAATGCCACACAGTTTCTGAATAATTTCCCTATGTTCTTCCATTGCTTACTCCACATTTCAGCACAGTCCTGTCTTTACCATTTCTTAATATTTTATATGAATATTTAAATACTGTCCCTATTTTGGGGCCTTTGCCCACCCTGTGTCCAGATTTATAGGTATAAGAGATTGATAGTTAGGTTCACCCTGCTTGCATTTCACCGCTGTTCTATCGTGCCCATTTATTTTTTTAAAGAATATTTGCGCGAGTGTGCATGACGTGCATCATCGAACAATAATGCTTTAACAAGAACAGAGTGTACTAAAGAACTAGTTAAAATTATTAGATACAGCTGTATTTGAACCCAGTACCACGTGGATCCAAAAAGAAAGTTATCTCTGCAGTAACACCTGCTGCCACACAGTCACAGTATCAAGTATCTGTTAGAGATCCAATAGTAAATATTAGATTTTAGCAATCCCAAACTGCATAGGCATGCATGCTACACCTGTTTGCATGTAGGTAAGCACTGTGCAAACTCCAGTCACATTTCTAAAGTGTGATACTTGTTATGTAGTCTCTCACATACACCTGATACTTAACTGACTCTGTGGCAGCAAGCATTACTGCACTTAATGCAGTAATGCATACCTTTTATGGGCTAGATGGCACTAGGTTTAAATACAGCTTTATCTAATACTTTTAACTTTTTCATAACCGTTGTTGCACGTTGGTGTGTGATGGGCACCATTGCACAATAATTCTTTAAAGAAAAGAAATTGGGAAGACAGGAAAGTTGTAAAATGGGGAGCAAACAGGGGGAAAAAGTGAATGCAGGGCAGGAGGGAGGTAGGAAAGAACCATAGCTATCCACTTCTTCAACGCTAAAAAATGTTCATATATGCAGAATATTATATGACTTTGTAATGTCACCTCCAGAGAGAGGGGGTGACAACAACACAATCATGTTGTATAGCCAATTAAACCAAATCAAGTGTGTCAAGAAGACATATGTTCAAAATGGAGATCTATGTATGGGACGATTATTTTTTTTGGGGGGGGGGGCAGGTGATCATTTTTGTTTGAGAGAGAAAGAGAGAGAGGAATGTTGTGGAAGGGATTTAGGTATGTCTCTGGGTCAGGTAATGTGGGTAGGTGAGGAAGCAGACCGACAGGACATACAAGACAAGACCCAGGGATGATCACAAGACATTGGTGAACAACATGGTTGTGGTTAGGGTTGGACATCAAGAACCCATGGACGTCAAGCTGGGTGACAGTGAGAATCAATTCCTTACCCACTGGACTGTCATCACTGTCACCTCACTGCACTGATGGCTGTAGTGCCTGATGTCTGCATCTCCTTCTTGTATTATTGAGTACAATGATGGAGAGCAGTGTCTCCATCTGGCGGGGCATGCACCAACAGTATGGCACACAATCCTACATACCAACCCTAGCAGCTTGTCATGGGTGATAAAATCTCCACCTCTGCCAATCCTTCTGGAGGGAACCACTGGCTTATCCTGTGGGGCAGAACTACCTGAGGGCCCAAGTAGTGCAGGGGCAGTAGAGGGGGTTCTGCTAGGTTGCATCTCAGATGTGCTGGAAAGCGGTGCTGTAGCCAGTGGAGTGGGGACATGAGGATCCTGTGGGACAAGCCTACCCCACTGTGCTGTGGGGAAAAATAAAGAAAAAATTAAAAAAAATGAAAAAAAAGAGAAGATAAGGGTTGGGGTGAGAAAAAAGAAAAGGGATAACTTTAGTAACTTCATATGTGACAAACAATGCATCGATACAATTATTGGACTCCATTCTTTTAACTTTAGTTTTAAGACTACCAATTTCAAAAAAATACTTATGTTTATTTTTAAGACTACTCAGCTCATAACAGATGCACACTACAGCATAGACTGCAATAAGCAATCCTTGATGTGTGCATATATTTCACATATATGTGTCCACATTATACTGATCACAGTTTACAGCAGGCCATTTGTGCCACTGCTATAGAGGTCTGAAGTTGCATTGCAATACTGATGAAAATTTAACAGTATTGTATAGCTTGGAAGTGTGGTTTTTGAACCCACAACCTCTGACTAATCTTTAATACTGTACTGTTGTTTTGGCCTACAGACTAATGCATACATATTTTCCTTTTACAGTTAAGAGATGCATGCTCAATTTAATACAACTGTAGTAAATACAGAAAAAGCTATCTAACTTTTAATGCTACAATAACAGCATTGTTCTGATGCAAACATACCACATGCTTCTCTCATCCTTGCCAATCTTGTGGCATGGGCATCACATTTAAAGGTCACTCTGTGGCAGCTCTGGAAAAAACAGAACAGACCATGATTACCAGTCTTAATTATATTCAGCTTTTAACTCTTACAAGTAGTCACTGTAATTGATATTTACACATCTGTGGGGAGTCCCTGGTCCTAAATTTCTCAATCCAATGGCTGAGGGTATCCTTCTTCCTCCTCCAGAGGTCTTTGAAAAGGTATAAACATTGTTCACCAGTGCTGGGGATATGTGCAGCTTTGGTCAAAGCCCTAGCAACAGTATCCCAAGCTTCAGATTTGTATTTTGAGCCTGAATAGCTCCTCTGCAGTAAATGGGGCCCATGATGCTTAACTAGTGTCCAACAAACACTTTGGACTCCTGGACACCCCAGCTCTGAGCCCAGAAGTCAGCTCCCTCCCCACAAACACCAGCCATGACTACCAGAGATCAAGTCCAATACAGAATGGGGTTTTCCTGACAATTTATTATCTTGATGTTTTGTCACCAGTTCCAGTTATTGCATGCTTACTTGGTGTGTGCACAGTGCTGTAAATGTTGTGTGATGCTTACCATTGCTCAAACATGGTGAGATGGTTCTCCATCCTGCAAACAGTGGCCAAAAAAAAAAAATTAAATGAAGAAAACTAAAGAAAGGGAAAAACAAATGCCATGCTGTCATACAGTCCTAAGCTCTGAATATCATGACGTGACCTGTGATGTGCACTATACGTCTGGATTGGAAAATCCTGTAAGATATATGTTAGAAAGTGACACACATTGCAGTTTCTTACTTCAAAACTATCAGAAGAGAGAATGTTCTGACATACTGATACTATCAACTGTCAGACTTTCCAAGACCTATACAAGTTAAAGATACAAAGAGCAGTTAAACAGCACAAATGCAGATATATTAAGCAGTAAGTTAACTATACACCCTGAGCATCAGACACCAAGCTTTTGTCTTCCTGAATTCTAAACATAAAAAACAGTGATATGGCACAATTATCACTTGCACAGGGTGTTGTGTGATGGTCATTACAGAAAGAAGTTACAAAGGGATGATGCACATTGCAGTTTCTGAATTCATAACCCTCATGTCAACATTCATTATAAAGCTGTGACATTTGGATGCTCTCAACTCTACATTTCCAAGGCCAATATAAGTCACAGGTACAATAAACAGTTCTCCAACACAAATGCAGATATACTAAGCACTAAGTTAGCTATGCACCCTGAGGATCAGACACAGATTTTATATACCTGAATCAGAAAGGTAGAACACAGGGATATGGCACAGTTATCACTTGAACAGGGTGTTGTTCGGGGGGGAGGCTAGGCAAACACAAAAGGTTGATGAGTGTGTGTAAGAAGGCAGACATTTGGACATAACAAATGGGCAGATAGAGAAAATTAATAACAGTTGTGTGTGTGTTTGTAGGGGTTCTCCAGGTAATATTGGCATGTAAGGGTGTGCATGAACACAGCCAAGCTGAGTGCTAGGTCTACATCTTGTGTTGGGCAGGTGTGAGCTGTGCATGGTAGAGATGGCAGTTCATCATTGTTGTCCCTGACCACAAGAACCGCCTCTGCCAGGAGTTGCATTGGCATGTTGATGTCCAGGACCATGCTCTGATGCAGTGCTGCTACCTGAACATGACTGCTGTCTGCTGCAGGAAGTCCCTTCATAAGAATTCCCAGGACCACAACCCTATGGCCTGCCATGTCTGTGTGTGGAAAGCACAGTCACTGATGTAGCAGTGGAAGTAGTGTCACTATGGGAGCATGATTGGGTGTAGCCACATTGGTTGACAATAGATGTGGCTGACCTACACTCACAAGGATACCATTCCCCTTCCAGCAGCGTTCCATCAAAGACACTGCTCATTCCATGACAGACACTCCTCAGTCCATCACACACACCCCTTGTTCCAATATGTCATTCATCTGATCCAGTGAATTAACAAGTCATGCCATCATATTCAGATTTTAGGATTGCATGACAGCACTGTAGAGAAACCTGATCAGAAAAGTATAATGATCTCTTTTGCATTACCCTCACCAAACACATGCAGTAGCTGGATAGACCACATGCCTTTCTCTTCAACATAACATAAAGGCTAAAAACCATGACATCTTGTATATGGATAGATTAAAAAACATGTCAGTGTAATCTGTGTGGTATAGGATGAGGTTACATCTGACTGGCCTCTAGCCCACTGTGTGACCATGGCCTGTTGGGATTACTGCAGATCCAAACCTATCATGCAGCTGATGACATCAGCAGAGTCTGTTGAGGCTGGAATAAGTGTTCCACATGCTAGTGTAAAAGGCTGACTGCAGTGAGAATAGAACCCTTACTCATCTAAGTACAGAGACTACAGAACAGAGTACTTTACACAAGCGCCATAGCTGAAGTCTGACTTGGAGTGTGTTTAGACAATGGTTTATAGCTGATGATATCAGCAGTGTCTGTTAAATACAGAATAAGTGTCCCACATGCTGCTGTAAAAGGCTCTTGGTAATACCAAGTAACAGCTAAGAGAGAGAGACACACACTCACACACGCGTGCACACACACACACACACACACACACACACACACACACACACACACACACACACACACACACACACACACACACAATTGACTGCAGTGAGAATGGAACCCCTACCAGAACACAGTGCTTAATGCAAGCTCCATGACACAAGCTTGATTTATACAAGAGTGCAGGTGCACTTATAATAGATAACATCAGCAGTCCATGTGGTGCACAATAGCTTGGGAGGCCTGCCTAGGCACACAACTTCATAGCATTATATGAGGCAAGTAGCCTAATAACACTAGGCTCTTTAGAAGTCTAGCTATGTAGCAACACAAGTACCCTTACTGAGCATAGCTGGAAGTTTGAGTTTAGTAGAATGAGGTTGTGAGCACCACCAACTGGCCCTGTCCATGAGGGAGCACACAATATTTTATATTACACTTTGTAGTGTGGTTGATATCTGTGTGGAAAAGGTACTGAGACCCCAGTTTTGTAGTGCTTGACGGTCTGTGTGTGTGTGTGGGGGGGGGCAACACATGAATGTATTGTAAGTATATGATGCAGTTAGATTGGGCCCTTGGTTTGTAATGTTTCCACATGTAGTTTGATTTCAGAGAAAGGAAATGGAGAATAAACACCAGTAATGAAGCATGATATACTCTGAACAGTCCCATAGCACAGTGAGCAGCTGGTTTGTGCGATGGTGAGCAAAATGTACACAGATTCAAGATGCACCTGTTTGCGCATAGGTAATCAGTACACAAGTGTGAGACGCATTACAAATGTCTGATAGTTGCATCTGTACTCCAGGCCTGTTTTTGTGAGCATTAACTGAATATATCAGGTTTATATTTGTGGTGACCTGCTTCCTAGGTGGTCTGGTTTGTCCTGCTTCATGCAAACAAAAATCAGCACAGCCAAACCTGTAATGTATTTGTTGTCCAGTAAAAGTAGGAGGAATAAGAAACTGGAAAACAAAAATGGAGAACTACGTGAAATAAGGAAAACCAATGTATGACATACACAGTAGAACATGATAGTACACAAGATTTTTCTACATAGCTTAGGATACTCTCACACCATGCATTTTCAAAAAAACAGGATGGATGCCTTATTCCTATTTGCCACAGAAACAGCTTTCTAGCAAATGGCTGAAGTCATTCTTCACACAACCAACTGCAACAGAATGCACACTGCTATCAAACAACCAGCTATTTGTATATTTCATTATCATTATTATATTTGGACATAGAACACTTACTGAGCATGCAACCTGTTATGATTATGCTTGCAAATATACAGCTGTGTCTAACATTTCTGTGTTTATTGGTAATTCATTGCTTATCTGACCAGTAGTGTGAGACATTCAATATCTCTGGCCTTAAATTATGTGAGGATATTAACTAGAGGAGTTATATGATATGCAATTGCCAACAACTGAAGGCCAGGTGGGTTGGATGGCACATACAACCATATACTGTTCTTTTGGGGGTAGCATAGGTGAATTACTGTTATGGAACAAACAAGGATAAACTAATCTTTTTTGGGGGGGCACAGCATAGTTACTCATGTCACAAACAAGCATGGCCTGTTCTTTTGGTGGGGAGAAAAGGTAAGTTACTGCTATGGCAGGTGTATATTTAAGTTACCTGGCACCTGCTCACTAAGTCAGCACTAAAAAATTAAAAGCACTACACCCTCACAAACTCCCCTTGAGTACCTTGTTCCCCATTGGCCCTATTTTTCAATTATAATGGAATTCCCAATACTATTCTAGCATGTCCAAAGGTCAGTTGTCAATCTCCTCTCTGGTCCAGCTGGTGAATCTGGGAATCTTGAGGCAATGTTACAACTGCCTCATGTACACAGACAACCTTCTCCTCCTCCCAACAAATTCCAACACATGTGAGAGATGCAACCATATAACTCCAAAATATCCACCAGCACAGGACCCGGAGACCACCAAGAATAACAGCAACTCTTCAAAACAAAAGTTTAATGAATGCAAAATATATAACCTAGCGCTTTCGCCCGGTACTCTACCAGGCTTTTTCAAGGATCAAATAATGCATTTATACATCATCCCTTTAAATAGTGATGTTCCTTATCAGCTGATCAACAAGTAATTCATCAATTAATTAATTAAAATAACCTCATACATTCCATATAAAATTAATACTTCTATGTCTTTCATTCTTTTCACACACAGTAACAAATATATATATATATATATATATATATAGAGCAAACAGAGTACATAAAAACAAACAACATCCCTAACATTAAAAACTGTAACTGGTAGAGTACCGGGTGAAAGCGCTTGGTTATATATTTTGCATTCATTAAACTTTTGTTTTGAAGAGTTGCTGTTATTCTTGGCAGTCTCCGGGTCCTGTGCTGGTGGATATTTTGGAGTTATGTGGTTGCATCTCTCACATGTGTTGGAATTTGTTGGGAGGAGGAGAAGGTTGTCTGTGTACATGAGGCAACCATATAGCCAAACTGGAGGCTAAGCTCTCTCAACTCAGTACTGGTGTAACCAGTCAGGAGGAGAAGGAAACCACACTCACTACAATTCCAGTCTCACATAGACCTACCACGACAGCAAACCAAACACATAAACACACAAAAACATACCCGGAGGCTCTAAATAAAAATCTGCCTAAGCAGCAGAGACCTCCAAAGCAGACACCCAAGCAACCGCTACCCCAAAACAAAATACGTGCAACACATAGCTCACGAAGCCTGTGTGCTGAACAGTCACAGCCCTTAAGGCTAAACAACACACCTGATACACTTGTAATAGGTGACTCTATCGTCAGGCACACTGATGTCCTGCTCAGCAGGCTGAACAAGGAGAAGGTCATGGTGAGCTGCCTGTCGGGCGCTAGGATCCGCCACATAACACAAGCACTCAGGTCACTCCAAGGCAAGTACAAATATGACTCAGTCATTGTCCATGCTGGTGTGAATGACCTGAGACGTACCTCCCTGGACTACATGAAAAGAGATATAGAGGAGCTCTCTGAGCATGTAGCCCAGGCCGGTATGACCCTGACCTTGAGTAGCATCTTACCCTCACCAAGAATGATGCCACAATATGAAGACAAGATGATCAATTTCAACAATTGGCTTAAGTATTGGTATCATTCAAAGGGGATCCAATGCCTGTCAGCCTGGCATGACATGCTCGACAAGCCACGATGCTTCGCTATGGACGGCTTGCACTTGTCACCCCTGGGCTTTCAGATATTGGCAAAGGCTCTTGCTACCCCCATAGTGCCTTTTTTAGGCAAGGCTCAAAAGACAAACCCACCTCCATAGGTATCACAAGGGATAAGAAACTAAGAGTAATGCTACTCAACGCCAGAAGTCTAAACCTCAAGATGCATGCACTCGAAACTCTCCTTAGCATGGAGAACATCGATATCTGTGCAGTAACAGAAACCTGGTTCAAGGCTCCCGAGAGCACCCCAGCACTACCAGGCTATACCTCATACCATGCTTTTCGGCCCCAAAACTTGGACCGAACCACAAAAGGAGGGGAGTATCAATATTCATCAAAGATACCCACACCTCCAGGTTGGTGGCACAGCACGAAGCATCAGAGACTATCCATGTGCAACTAACAGTGGGTAAAACTGCCTTCCAGTTTATAGCCTGCTACAGACCACCATCCCAAACCCAGGAACCCCACTCGGCCTTCCTGAGAACACTGGAAAATATGAAGGTCTCTCCAAACACCATTATATTGGGCGACTTCAACTACCCAAACATAGACTGGGAGCATTACTCTAGCTCCAACACCCTAGCCCAAAGGTTCAAATGCTATGGAACAACTTGTTACCACTCCCACAAGAGGGGAAAACATACTGGACCTGATCATCACCAACATGGGGACTCTATGCTCCAGACCAGAAGTGTATACCTCACTGGTAAGATCAGACCATAAACTAATCTCACTGGATATTCACATCCCGACCCCACCCCTGCCCAGAAAACCACAGTGAAAAACTTCTCAAAAGCAAATTTCACACTCCTCAAAACCGAGGTGGAATCCTTCAAAGCCCCTGGGCCTGTGGAAAATACGGCCCAGACTGCAGAATCCTTTATAAACGCATTCTATGAACACCTTCAGGAATGTATGGATCTTGCAATCCCAAATAAAACCAAGACCCAATCCTCCAAAGGCAGACGTCCTGTCTGGTGGACCCCAGCCATAAACAAACTATACAATAGAAGGAGGAAGCTACTACATGATAGAGCAAAATCCCAAAAAGGGAAGACATTTCTGATCAGTATTAGCAAAAAACTACGGGCACTCATAAAATCGTCTAAGGCCAGCTTCGAGAGAAAAATTGCACAGCACACTAAGGATAATCACAAGGCTTTCTTTAGTTATGTTAGGAACCTGGGTGGGAATTCCCAGATATGCTCAGAATTAGTCCAAAATGACAAACAATACACCAAACCCACAGACATTGCCAACATCCTAGCTGACAGGTTCAGCACAAACCCCCCCCACCAAAAGGGCAAATATCTATCCCAGCAGAGTGCTGCCCCCCTGACATCTCAGATGCTCAGGTAAGAGCCGCCCTCTCCAAAGCAAAAAAACACAGCATCAATGGGACCAGATGGTGTCCCAGGCTGCATCCTACATGAACTCCAAGAAGAGCTAAACCCAAACATAAAACTACTGTTCAAGCTCAGCCTTACTACAGGATATGTACCCAAAGAATGGCGTACAGCAAAAGTGGTCCCTCTCCACAAAGGTGGTGCCTCAATGGATCCTGGCAACTATCGCCCCATAAGCCTGACTAGCTTGGTCTGCAAAGCTATGGAAAGGATCATCATGGACCTCATAACTAAAGACATTGGGGACCTACAGACACTGGATCCTACCCAGTTCAGCTTTGTTAAGAGCAGATCCTGCCTCTTAAACCTGGTCGATTTCTTTGAAACAGTCACCAAGGCCATTGACGTCCACACAGCCTACCTGGACCTCGCAAAAGCCTTCGATATAATACCCCACTTGGGCATTATAGATAAGCTCACCAGCTTAAATATAAACCCCTATGTCACTAGATGGGTTGCGAACTGGCTCAAGGACAGAACCCACATGGTTAGAATTGCTGGAGCCATGTCAGTCTCCAAACCAGTTACAAGTGGCATCCCACAAGGCTCAGTCCTGGGACCTCTCTTGTTCGGTATATATTTCTCGGAGGTACAGGCCAACATGGAAGGACAGTGGCTGACCAAGTTCGCAGATGACTGCAAACTGGGTGCCATAATCGACTCTCCAGCATACACAAGCATCCTCCAAAAGGGCCTCATAGAAACAGACAACTGGTGCCAGAGCCATGGCCTCAAGCTAAACGCCAAAAAGTGTATAGTCATCCCCTTTGGCAAAAACAAAGTGCCCACAAATTACCACATAGGTGGTAATCCATTAAGTACAGAAGAAGTAATTAGGGACCTGGGGACTCAAGTTGATAGCAATCTCTCATTTGACAACCACTTGGCCAAAGTGGTTAGAAGAACATTTTATATAGCCCACCTAATCATGAAGGGATTCACATCTAGATCAGGGGAGGTCATCGTGCCTCTTTACTCATCCCTCATCAGGCCCATAATTGAGTACAATGCCCCTTTTGGGATGTACCTTACCAGACACCTGCAGCAACTGGAAATACCCCAAAAGTACCTCACCAAGAGGATCAAAGGGCTCAAACAGATGCCATATGCTGCCCGGTTAAAGAAACTCCAGCTCTACTCAGTGGCATACTGCCTGCTCAGAGGCGATCTGTGCCTGACGTATAAAGCCATGTCCAACCCGGAATTAATGGACATGCTGCACCTCAGAAAATCCAAATCCCATCGAGCTACCCGCTCAAGAGACTTGAACCTCAGCACTGAAATAAATAGGACATGCTGGAGGGACAGATTCATAACCCAGAGGCTCCCTTAACTCTGGAATAAAATCCCAGTCCAGGTTAGGCAGAGTCCTTCATTGACTCTCTTCAAGAGGAATCTTGATGAGTGGATGGGAGATTGTAGGTTTACCCTGGGTATCACTTCTGTGTCACTGTTAGACAGAGGCACAGTATACTAACCTCGAAAAAGGGCATAGCAAAATTAATTTAAAATGGGTGGCGAAAGCCAAACACACTCTGGCTAGGCTTATAAATGCCTTAGGGCAGATAGCCTAGTATGAACCTATATTAAATCAACGAAAATCCATTACATTGAATACCAAAACAGCGACACATATTACTCGAACCGCGAAAATACTGAATGCACTAAACTGCGAAATTTAAAATATCGAACATTCATAGTTGGCCAACCCCACCATCTGCTACATACTACCTACCCAAACAAAATAAATAAACCACATACATACACTAACCAAACCCTACTCCTAACCCTAAAGTAAAGCACCAAAACTCAACTTCTAACCCTACACTAAACCCACATACACAACTAGCTATGCACTATCCTTAATCCCTCACTAACCCTAAGGTCTGTAACTACCGCACACTTCCCTACGGAGATATACCCAAACAAAATAAATAATACACATAAATACATTTAACAAAGCCTTACATCTAACACTACACTAAATCTTACACACATTACCTATCTATGCACTTACCTTAACCCGCACCCTAACCCTAAGGTCCGTAACTATCACACACTTACCTTATGGAGCTATACTGCAGACAGGCCAACCAAAACACTTCGACATTTCGAATTTCGCGGTTTTGCACGTTCGACAATTGTGTCTTTTGCGCAATACATGTCGATGATTTCGTATTCACGTAAACAGAGTTTTGACAATCTAATAGGAACCCTGCTATGGCACAAACAAGGATAAGATGCTCTTGTTCTCTCCTTGTTCTGCATCCTGCCTGTTGTTTGATCTTGAAAAGGGTTGTGAAGTTAGAAACTGCAATGTGTATCATTACTTTCTAACTGCTCTCTTTAATGATTTACCAGTACAAATGTATGGTGCTAAATTGAGGGCATGCAGTGACCATCAGTACTTTTGAGAGGTATGAGGGCAGCTCGTGCTATTGGACTGCAGGATTGCAGCCCTCCCAGCTGTAAAATCAAATAAAAAAGAAAAGAAAATAACTAAAAGAAAATAAAATAACTAAAAGAAAATAAAATTAAAAAATAAGCGCGAGTCCCGAACATCGCGCATGCACACTTGCGCATTTTCCCAATGTCAAACTGCTGGTGAAGCAGTCTGGAGCATGCGCACAAAATCCAGACTCTCACCAGCAGTCTGGATTGACATTGCAATGTTTAACTTCAGATATCACAGAAGTCTATGCAGTTGTAACTGCATAGACTGGAAGGGGATCGGACTGCAACGTCCGCAGGCTGGTGAAGGATGTGCTCTCTCTCGTGGATTGGACCATTGACTTCACTCTCTCTCGCCGGATTCTGGGACCATTGACTTTGTGGCAGGATCGTATAGTGTGGGATGGATTATTTTAGCTGGATCGTGGCTTGAAAGGCTTCATTTACTTCGTGGATGGATTATTTTTTTACTGGCTGGATCGTGTCTTGGCGGATTATTCATTTACTTTGTGGATGGATTATTTATTCATTTACTGGCTGGATCGTGGCTTGATGGATTATTCATTTACTGGCAGGTAAAAATGTGTGTGTGTGTGTGTGTGTGTGTGTGTGTGTGTGTGTGTGTGTGTGTGTGTGTGTGTGTGTGTGTGTGTGTGTGTGCGTGTGTGTAAATGCCGCAGTTGCCACACACATTTTCAAAGTTATGGGAACAAAATAACACCAAAATACTCTCTTGTTTAAATAATAGTTATTTATTTAATGATTACATTTGTCTGTGTGTATAACTGGATATGGAGGGAGGAATGGCAAAACTGTCTGAAAGAAATTTCAGAGATGTTTATTCCTAACGTATTTTCTAATGTGCCTTGAAGCATTCTCAAAATAGGACCTAGTGGAAAAAAGAAAATAAGTCTGAGAAGTCCTGTGAAATATATTTTTTCTAAAACAACTCAGCATTTATCTAGTGTTGTGCCATAAAGGCCTTTACAAAATATGAAGGTACACAGTGTTTCTTTGTACTTGAGTTTTATTCTAGTGCAAGGTGTCTGATGAGATATATTTTGCTTCCAAACTAAAGGCTAATATCACCCTTCAAGTATTCAGACTTTTATCACTGCTCATGACTGTGATAGCTGCTGCTACTATTGGAAGATATATAATAAACTACTTGATTTTGGCACAGCAACAATGGGGCTTCATTCCAATGGCCACATTGCAAGTTGAAAACCTCTACATACATACATACTATATTACAGGAGCCATAAGGATGCATAAATAATTATAAACACATGGATGACCACAGGTCACAGTTGCCAGTGGCTACAAAGAACATGTAACTGGTGGTGGTTAGAGATCAGGTTTGAACCCTGTACCTTTAGTGCATGTAACAAGAGCTTGAATTCCCTACCACCACCATTTGTGAAATTTTGAAGATTTTCACCTAATATTTTGTTCTGTTCTGTTCCTCATAGCATCTGTGGTTTCGGAATACTTAAATTCTGAGATGTTTGATGGTGCAGTGGTAGCATTATTGCCTCAAAGCTGTAGGTTTTCAGGTTTAATTCTTGGCTAGGGTGCCTTCTGTGTGGAGTCTGCATATCCTGTGTGGGTTTGCTTTGATGGTGCAGTGGTAGCATTGTTGCCTCACAGCTAGAGGTTTTCTGGTTTGATTCTTGGCTGGGGTGCCTTCTGTGTGGAGTCTGCATCTCCCCCCTGTGTTTGTGTGGGTTTGCTCTGGTGTCCTCCCATGTTACAAAGACATGTGTCTGCAGTATTTCTCCCTGGGGCTCTGCTGAAAATAGTTTTTTGTTCCGTCATACTTTCCTGGTTAACAAACGTTAAATAAATAAAACTGACAGTCATTTGAATTTCAGACTTCATATTCTTCAGAAAGTACATAGTAGCACAAAACCTTTTATTCTAGCAATTTTCTAAGTTTATAAGATGAATATTTGAAATTTGTCCCTATTTATGGGACTTTTTTCCCCTATTATTTGCTTCGTCCAGGTTTTTTGTGCTAAGGTTGAAAGCTATGGCAAGAACTGAATTTACTGAATATGTTTGAGGGCTGTATTCCCCCATTACTGGGTTTGTCTAGTTGTTTTGTGCTAAGAGGTTGACAGCTATGTTGAGAACTGAATTCACTAAATGATAGTCATTTAAGTTTCAGTCTTCCTCTCTTTCACAATGCAGCTGATTTGGCATAGTGGTATGTTGCTCTGACTGTTTTGCACAGGGACCTGGGTTTAAGAGTGGGAAGTAAAATGTATGGTGGTAACACAGCATTTTATTCTACCAACTTTTCAAGATTATACAAGCAATGTTTCTGTCCCTGGTTTTTGGGCTTTTGTCTCCCCCCCCCAATAAATTTTGGCTTCTTCCAGATTTCTTGTGTTGTGAAGTTGAGATACAGTTGAGTATTGAGTGGATTTTACAAGGAGCTGAGAACTGCAGGGGAAGAGAAGTTTAGTGCTGCTTATGCCAAGTCTGCTTACATTGTTAATAGCACAACAGGTTGTGTACTTGCTTTTAATGCAGAAGGCTGTGGGTTCTACTCCCACAAGGGATGGATGCTGCTGTACTAAGAATGTCCTATTTGGCAAAGATAGTAACTAGCAGCAACCTCTTCATTAGTTACAGATCTCTTTAATATAGAATTATTTAGATGACTTACTTCTGCAGTGATTGTGCATATTTACTGATACTGTTGTATTGTATAAGTTTGAGTAGAATCTTTTATGATGGAAATGTTCTCAATTGGGCAGTTTTGTCATTATTGGTGCATGCATTTTGTTTCATTGTTTACTGGAAAAATGTTCAAAACAATAAATTTAAAACATCCTCTAACAAATGTAGTGTATTATACAAGGAATATAATTTAATACAATCAGGAAGGTGTATCACACAACACATGGCAACACTCAGATCTGCTCTGAGTAACAGCACAATGGCACTAAATATACAGAACCAACTGATATTGCCAACTTCCTGGCAGACAGGTTCAGTGCTAACTTTACCCCTCTCTCACCCCCTAAAGGGCCCATCTCTATACCAGAAGAATGCAAAGTTCCTGTAATCACGGCTGCACAAGTAAAAATCACACTCTCCAAAGCCAAGAACACAGCATCCATGGGACCTGACAAAATCCCAGGGTGCGTCCTACATGAACTACAGAACAAATTGGCACCCCACCTAAGTACCATGTTCAATCATAGCCTCACCTCAGGTTTCATGCCCACTGAATGGTGCACAGCAACAATTATCCCACTCCACAAAGGGGGAGCCACCACGGACCCTGGGAACTACCGCCCCATTGGCATGACGAGCCTGGACTGCAAGGCTATGGAACGTATCATCATGGAACTTATAAACAATGACATTGGTAATCTCCAAACTCTGAACCCTACCCAGTTCGGGTTTGAAAAGGAAGATTATGTCTCCTAAACATGATAGACTTCTTTAAGGCGGTCACCAAAGCTGTAGATGAGGGTAAGGTGGTTCACACAGCCTATCTAGATCTTGCCAATGCTTTCAACACTATCCCCCACTCTGGAATTATAGATAAAGTCACTAAACTAGGTATAAATCCCTATGTCACAAGATGGGTTGCCAACTGGCTCACTTATAGAATCCACACTCTAAATCCAACTTCAGACCAGTGACAAGTGGAGTACCACAGGGTTCAGTCCTAGGTCCTCTCCTGTTTGGTGTCTACTTCTCAGAAGTACAGGCTAACAGAGAAGGTCTTTGGCTAACAAAGTTCACAGATGACTGCAAACTAGGAGCCACAATCAAAACTCCTAACGATGTAGACATCCTACAAAAGGGCCTCACTGAGACAGATGCCTGGTGTCAAAGCCATGGCCTCAAGCTCAGTGCCAAAAAGTGCATTGTCATCCCTTTTTGTAAAAACTCTGTACCCATGAACTACCACCTAGGCAGTAGTCTACTTAACACCGAAAGTGTGATAAGAGACCTTGGGACACAGGTGGACAGTAGTCTCTCCTTTGATAATCACATCACCACAGTAGTCAGAAAATCCTTCTACGTGGCTCACCTCATCACAAAAGGTTTCTCATCCAGGAAAAAAGAGGTCATTGCTCCCCTCTACTCATCACTCATTAGACCCATTATTGAGTACAATGCCCCTTTTGGTATGTACCTCACAAGACATCTACATCAACTGTAAAGGCCACAGAAATACCTCACAAAGAGGATTACTGGCCTCAAACAGATGCCTTATGCAGACCGCCTCAAAAAACTCCAGCTTTAGTCTGTCACATATCGCCTACTCAAAGGCGATCTCTGCCTAACATACAAAGCTATGTCAAACCCAGAGCTGTTGGACATGCTACACTTAATGAAATCCCAATCCCTTTGAGCTACATGCTCTAGGGACCTAAACCTTGTCACCACAATAAACAGAACATGCTGGAGTGTTAGATTCCTATCCCAGAGACTTCCCATACTCTGGAACAAACTACATATCTTTATCAAACAAATCTCCTCATTAGCACTCTTCAAGAAAAATCTTGATGATTGGATGGGAGATAGGAAATTCACCCCAGGGATCACTTCTGTGGCTCTGCTTGACAGAGGCACAGGAAAATAATTTTCTTGGGTGGTAAAAGCCAGGGTACCATTTGGCTAGGTTTATATAGGCCCTAGGGCCAACAGCCTAGTACCTACCTATGAACCTATGTATGTTTTGTGTGCAAGGCACCTATCATTTGAAAACAGCCCAAAGTTAATCTTTATACTACCCAACTGCTGTTTCAATGAATGTGAGTTTGAAGGGCAGAGTTTTAATGCAAAGTCTATTTTCATTGTAAGACTGCATTGCTTTGTTTAGCAGATGTTTTAGTGTTTGTGCTGTAAAATACAAAATAAAACTTTCAAATAAAATCCAAATCATCGTAGAAGTAAAGCAATATGCCCATTGCAGTGTTTATGGTAAATGGGGCGAAATAGCCAAGTAATGGGGCATTGGAATGGCTGCCGGGGGTGGCTCCATTCGACCATGATTTTGTGAGGGGGAAGGATGGCAAACTCAGACAGCTCCAGCTCAGCTGAACTATACCTCTCAACTGTCCAGATTTTCACAGAATGAATAGATTTTTGCTTCTTCTTTTTGGTTTGTTCCTCATAAAATTTGTGGTTTTCTGGCAAATCATTTAGGAATTAAGGTCACTAAATAATGACAGCCCTTTAGTTTCAGACTTCATAACCTTCAGAAAAATTCATGCTAAAGCAAGACCTGTTCTATCAACTAAGTTTATACAAGAGCAATTTTTAGTACTGTTTGTATGTTCCCCCAATATATTTGGCCTTGTCCAGGTTTCCTGCGTTAACAGGTTGAGAGGTATGTGCAACTTGCTTTATAGAATTGGGCATATCCAAACCTCTCAACTGTCCCTGATTTTGGCTCAAAATGTTGCTCTCCCTCTAATCCCTCTGCAAAATGTCAATTTTGGAAGAAAACATGGAGGGTTTACAATTAATAAATAACTGTAATAATCAGAGTTATAGATTACTTTTATTTCAGAAATGCATGTAGATTTGTTTATTTTGTCAGCTGCTCAAGCTAACAGTGCTAATATTAAAAAGTGTCCCTTCTTTGACAGGTTCCCAGCTGTATTGTGTGGCTATTTTATATTTTTGCATCACATTTTTGGTCCATTTTTCATAAAATTGTGGTTTTCTGGAAAATTAGTGGCAAATCATTAAATATTGAAGTAAGAAAATAATGACAGACATTTCAGTTTCAGATTTCATACCCTTAAGAAAATTCATACTAATGCAAGACCTACTGTTCTATTAGAAAGTTTATAGAACAATATTTAAATATTGCCCTTAATTCTGGGCCTGACTTTGTCCAGATTTCTTCCTCTGATTTTGAGAGGTATGAAATGTGTCAGGGTCATTGCAGTCAGTCAGAGACATTTCAAGTTGTGACGTACTTGTTGCACCCCACTCCCACATGTAGTGACTCTGGATGTGTCCAAGCAAGGCAAGCAGCAGCTATGCAGTGTAAGTGTGCAGAGCCCCCCCCCCCAATCCAAGGTAGACACAAGTACTACAGTGGCTTTTCATCTGTCTTGCTTGATTTTGCAGAATGTTCTGGTTTTATATGGTTGATTATGCTTCTTATTATTCAGAAAGTGCCTGTTGCTCTGTGTTTAAGTAGCAATGATTTCATGACCATCAAGTAAGCTTGTCTGAGATTGTAAGATGCAAGTAAGCTTACTGTTAAAGAATTATCAACATTGAAAGCCTTTTTGTTGTTGCCATGCAGAGAATACTTACATAACTAGATAACATATAAGCCTTGGGCATTGAAATGCATATGGCAGTATTAGTAATTAAGGACAGGATTACAGTATTTTAAGAAGCTCATTACCTTTGTTGGAGCCTTGCCATCATCTTTGCAGGCTTTACCTATAAACCAAACAAAATGCCAATCTATCATGTCTGGTCCATAACCTGTGCAGTAATCCTTTAAGCAATTTATCTTGAGCTTGTTTCTTGTTTGCTGTTCATTTTTTTACTTTGATCATGTTTTCTCAATGAAACAAGTAGATAGTTGTCTGGCAGCAGGTCTTTTTTTGATAAGAAACATTTTTACAAGTGGGGAGTTTCATTGCTACTTTCAGCATGTTACTTGGTGCTTTTTATAAAGCTAAATATAAATTATAATTAGAACTGCAGTAGAAGGAGAAGTGGTTTGAGTTGAGTGCTGCTTGTTTGTCTTGTACTTGATTTTGACTAGCAATCCAGTAATGTATTTAAAAAGTAATTTATTTTTTCATGCCTCACAACCTTTTTGTTTCCATATAGATATTAAGTAAGCTGTCATGCAGCCAATGCATTAAAATATTTTTTTTCCTTCTACACTTCAGTTTGTCTTGATTGGACTCTCATAATGATAGTTTGGCATCCAGGGCAGTGTATTTAATTAAAGTTCCAGTTTTTGTTGTTTTGAGCATATCTCCTCCCCTTTCTAGTTGGCCACACCCCTTCCCATTGGCCCCACCAATTCAGCTGTCACCTGCAGCCCCCCTTCGATTTGAGGTCACCAGCTGCCACTGTCATACCGTATGACTGTGTGAATATTTGATGCCTGAGGCCTAAGACTTACTAATGGGAACATATAAGTAACATCATTGCTCTGATGTCACATGTTAAGGTAGTTTCTATTGAAATCTAACAATATTTACTTGATTACTGTACCAAGTTAAGAAATACAAGGATATGCCATAATATTATGAAAATACACTTTAGGTTCAGGGTACAGAACTTACCTTGCAAATGCAGCAGTTGACACAGTTTTAGTTCAGGGATGACTCTGATGCATGCAGTACACAGGCAATACATGGGGAGGTAAAGGTTGTTTTACTGTTTGTATGTGAGTAGGAGAAAGGTATTAGGCACCAAGGTGGTTAGTGAATGTGCTGTGCATTGTCTCTTAAACAAACCAAGGGCATACTGAGCATGCCTATCTCTGCCTCCAGCCACAGCAGCTGGTAGTTGCACCTCAGAGTCCTACTCCTGACTGTGGCTGTAGTGACCTACGCATTTGGTGGGAGGATGTGTGTCCCTTCTCCTTGCTGATCCTGCTGCAGCTGTTTCTGCAGGATCAGATTGTGTAGCATAGCACATACTATGAAGATCTGTGTACACGTGCATGGATTATACTGCAGGGCTCCACCAGATGTATTCAGGCACTGGAATGTGACTTCAGCAGCCCAAACACACACACTCTGTTGTGTTTCTGGTTTGAATGTGTGCCTCATTATGATGTTCTTCGATGGCTGTATGTGCACTTCTGATGGGTGCCATCAGGCATGGCTCCAGTGCAGAGCCAGCATGCCCCGGTAAATGGCCCTGTGAGATGTCCCCCATAGCAAACATCTGCTACAGATGTGATGTGTGCCAGATATGGGAGTCATAACAACAAAACTGGGTTACCAGCACAAACATTTAAGATAATTCCCTAGGCATTACACAGGACTTGGAAGTTGATGGAGTGGTATCCCTTGCGGTTAATGCAGATTTAACCTTGCTCACCAGGTGGTGCCTTAATGTATACATGAGTGCAATCTATGGCACCCAGTACTTCAGGGTAGTATGCTACCCAGTAAAAATGTTGCATATTGCTGGCCATCTCAGAACTATGGGGAAAACATATGTGCTCACTGGCATGTATGAGCATAGCATCCGGGAATTGGTGGAGGATCTTCGATGCTGATGCCTGTGACACACCCGTCATGTCCCCAGTTGGTGTTTGAAAAGTACCTGTAGCTAATATTCTAAGGGCTACACTTACCTTTGTTTCCACTGGGATGGATTCCCCTTGGTTGGCTCTGGCTTTGAGTTGAGGGTGGCAGAGCTCACTGAGTTCTTGTAATGTGTCCCTGCCCACCATGTAGCGCTCTACCATCTCCAGGTCATGTAGCATCTGGAAAATTACCCTGGGCCTGAACACTCTTCTCCTTCTCGGCCTAGGCCTATTGTCACCAGCACCAGCAGCAGTGGCTTCAGCCTCTAGCACATACATATGGAGCAAAGCTGCAGCAGCCCCTAGCATTGTGTCCCTTTAAAATTTCTTTGTCTCTACTCCAATACTATTGAAGTATTCAGGAAAAACTATAATGGAGGCTACAGGGATTACTTTATAGTTTGCTAAATAGCTCCACCATGCTGAAAAATCACCTACTTATGCTGTAATTAGCACCTATGAAACACACTTGCTACTTAACTGAGTGTGTTAACTTTGCTGCTGCTCTTTAGTGAGCAATGTGTGATTTTGTGAGGGGAAGGATGGCAAACTCAGACAGCTCCAGCTCAGCTGAACTATACCTCTCAACTGTCCAGATTTTCACAGAATGAATAGATTTTGCTTCTTCTTTTGGTTTGTTCCTCATAAAATTTGTGGTTTTCTGGCAAATCATTTAGGAATTAAGGTCACTAAATAATGACAGCCCTTTAGTTTCAGACTTCATAACCTTCAGAAAAATTCATGCTAAAGCAAGACCTGTTCTATCAACTAAGTTTATACAAGAGCAATTTTTAGTACTGTTTGTATGTTCCCCCAATATATTTGGCCTTGTCCAGGTTTCCTGCGTTAACAGGTTGAGAGGTATGTGCAACTTGCTTTATAGAATTGGGCATATTCAAACCTCTCAACTGTCCCTGATTTTGGCTCAAAATGTTGCTCTCCCTCTAATCCCTCTGCAAAATGTCAATTTTGGAAGAAAACATGGAGGGTTTACAATTAATAAATAACTGTAATAATCAGAGTTATAGATTACTTTTATTTCAGAAATGCATGTAGATTTGTTTATTTTGTCAGCTGCTCAAGCTAACAGTGCTAATATTAAAAAGTGTCCCTTCTTTGACAGGTTCCCAGCTGTATTGTGTGGCTATTTTATATTTTTGCATCACATTTTTGGTCCATTTTTCATAAAATTGTGGTTTTCTGGCAAATTAGTGACAAATCATTAAATATTGAAGTAAGAAAATAATGACAGACATTTCAGTTTCAGATTTCATACCCTTAAGAAAATTCATACTAATGCAAGACCTACTGTTCTATTAGAAAGTTTATAGAACAATATTTAAATATTGCCCTTAATTCTGGGCCTGACTTTGTCCAGATTTCTTCCTCTGATTTTGAGAGGTATGAAATGTGTCAGGGTCATTGCAGTCAGTCAGAGACATTTCAAGTTGTGACATACTTGTTGCACCCCACTCCCACATGTAGTGACTCTGGATGTGTCCAAGCAAGGCAAGCAGCAGCTATGCAGTGTAAGTGTGCAGAGTGCCCCCCCCCCCCCCCAATCCAAGGTAGACACAAGTACTACAGTGGCTTTTCATCTGTCTTGCTTGATTTTGCAGAATGTTCTGGTTTTATACAGTTGATTATGCTTCTTATTATTCAGAAAGTGCCTGTTGATCTATGTTTAAGTAGCAATGATTTCATGACCATCAAGTAAGCTTGTCTGAGATTGTAAGATGCAAGTAAGCTTACTGTTAAAGAATTATCAACATTGAAAGCCTTTTTGTTGTTGCCATGCAGAGAATACTTACATAACTAGATAACGTATAAGCCTTGGGCATTGAAATGCATATGACAGTATTAGTAATAAAGGACAGGATTACAGTATTTTAAGAAGCTCATTACCTTTGTTGGAGCCTTGCCGTCATCTTTGCAGGCTTTACCTATAAACCAAACAAAATGCCAATCTATCATGTCTGGTCCATAACCTGTGCAGTAATCCTTTAAGCAATTTATCTTGGGCTTGTTTCTTGTTTGCTGTTCATTTTTTTACTTTGATCATGTTTTCCCAATGAAACAAGTAGATAGTTGTCAGGCAGCAGGTCTTTTTTTGATAAGAAACATTTTTACAAGTGGGGGGTATCATTGCTACTTTCAGCATGTTACTTGGTGCTTTTTATAAAGCTAAATATAAATTATAATTAGAACTGCAGTACAAGGAGAAGTGGTTTGAGTTGAGTGCTGCTTGTTTGTCTTATACTTGATTTTGACTAGCAATCCAGTAATGTATTTAAAAAGTAATTTATTTTTTCATGCCTCACAACCTTTTTGTTTCCATATAGATATTAAGTAAGCTGTCATGCAACCAATGCATTAAAATATTTTTTTCCTTCTACACTTCATTTTGTCTTGATGGTTTGGCACCCAGGGCAGCGTATTTAATTAAAGTTCCAGTTTTTGTTGTTTTGAGCATAGCTCCTCCCCTTTCTAGTTGGTCACACCCCTTCCCATTGGCCCCACCCATTCAGCTGTCTCCTGCAGCCCCCCCTTCGATTTGAGGTCACCAGCCACCACTGTTATACCGTATGACTGTGTGAATATTTGATGCCTGAGGCCTAAGACTTACTAATGGGAACATATAAGTAACATCATTGCTCTGATGTCACATGTTAAGGTAGTTTCTGTTGAAATAGGTTCATAGGTTCATAGGTTCATACTAGGCTATCTGCCCTGGGGCAATTATAAGCCTAGCCCGATTCTGTATGGCTTATGCCACCCCTTGATTTGAGTATACTGTGCCCTTTTTAAGGTTTAGTTTACTGTGCCTCTGTCTAATAGTGACACGGGAGTAATCCCTGGGACAAACCTACGATCCCCCATCCACTTATCGAGATTCTTCTTGAAGAGATTCAGTGAGGTGCTTTGCCTCACATGAACTGGAATTCTATTCCAGAGCGAAGGGAGCCTCTGGGTTATGAACCTGTCCCTCCAGCAAGTTCTATTTATTTCTGTGCTGAGGTTCAAGTCCCTCGGCGTGTGGCTCTAAGGGATTTAGATTTACTGAGGTGGAGCATGTCCATTAATTCTGGATTTGACATAGCTTTGTATGTCAGGCATAGATTGCCTCAAAGTAGGCGGTATGCAACTGAGTAGAGCTGGAGTTTTTTTAACCGAGCAGCATATGGCATCTGTTTGAGACCCTTGATCCTCTTGGTGAGATACTTTTGGGGTCTTTCTAATTGCTGCAGGTGTCAGGTAAGGTACATCCCAAAAGGGGCATTGTATTCTATGATGGGCCTGATGAGGGATGAATAAAGGGGCACGATTACCTCTCTTGATCTAGATGTGAAACCCTTCGTGATGAGGTGGGCTATGTAGAAGGTCTTTCTAACCACTTTGGCAATGTGGTTTTCAAAGGAGAGATTGCTATCAACTTGGGTCCCCAGGTCCCTAATAACTTTCTCTGTACTTAATGGGTTTCCGCCTATGTGGTAATTTGTGGGCACATTGTTTTTGCGAAAGGGTATGACTATACATTTTTTGGCATTTAGCTTTAAACCATGGCGCTGGCACCAGTTATCTGTCTCTGTGAGACCTTTTTGAAGGATGTTTGTGTCAGCTGGAGAGTTAATTATGGCACCCAGTTTGCAGTCGTCTGTGAACTTGGTGAGCCATAGTCCTCCCACGTTTGCCTGTACCTCGGAAAAGTATATACCGAACAAGAGTGGTCCCAAGACAGAACTCTGTGGGATGCCACTTGTGACCGGTTTCGAGTCTGACATGGCTCCAGCAACTCTCACTCTGTGGGTTCTGTCTTTGAGCCAGTTTGCAACCCATCTTGTAACATAGGGGTTTATATTTAAGCTGGATAGCTTATCTATGATGCCCGAGTGGGGTATTGTGTCAAATGCCTTTGCGAGGTCCAGATAGGCTGTGTGGACTACCTTCCCTTCATCTATGGCTTTGGTGACTGTTTCAAAAAAGTCAACTAGGTTCAAAAGGCAGGATCTGCCCTTGACAAAGCCGAACTGGGTAGGATTTAGTGTCTGTAGGTCCCCAATGTCTTTGTTTATGAGCTCCATGATGATCCTCTCCATAGCCTTGCAGACTAAGCTAGTCAGGCTTATGGGGCGATAGTTTCCATGGTCCGTAGAGGCTCCACCTTTGTGGAGTGGGACCACTGTTGCTGTACGCCATTCTGTGGGCACATATCCTGTAGTGAGGCTGAGACTGTATAGCTGTTTTATTTGAGGGATTAGTTCCTCTTGTAGTTCATGTAGGACACAGCCTGGGATGCCATCTGGTCCCATGGAAGTAGTGTTTTTTGCTTTGGAGAGGGCAGCCTTCACCTGAGCATCTGAGATGTTTGGGAGGCAGCCCTCTGCCGGGATAGAAACTTGCTCTTTTGGGGGGAGGGGGTGGAGAAGTTTGCACTGAACCTGTCTGCCAGGATATTGGCGATGTCTGTGGGTTCAGTGTATTTTTTGTAGTTTAGAATCAACTCAGAACAAGTCTGGGAGTTGCAGCCCAGGTTTCTAACATAACTGAAAAAAGCCTTATGATTGTCTTTGATGTCCTGTGCAATTTTTCTCTAGAAGCTGGCCTTGGAGGATTTTATGAGGGATCGTAATTTTTTGCTAGTACTGATCAGAGATGACTTCCCTATTAGGGATTTTGCTCTATCATGTAGGAGCTTCCTCCTTCTGTTGTACAGTTTATTTATGGCAGGGGTCCGCCAGACTGGACGCCTGCCTTTGGATGATTGGGTCTTGGTTTTGTTTGGGATAGCATGATCCATGCATTCCTGGAGATGTCCGTAGAATGCATTGTTATAACATGTTGATACTTGTCCTCTATTGGTCCGTCTTGAATTCAGTTTCCCTGTTACTCTAGCATGTCCAAAGGTCAGTAAATGGTTTCCTCTCCAGTCCAGCTGGTGAATCTGGGAATTTTGAGGCAATGTTACAACTGTCTCATGTACACGGACAACCCTCTCCTCCTCCAAACAGGTTCAAATATATGTGAGAGATGCAACTATTTAGCCAAACTGGAGGCTGAGCTCTCTCATCTCAAAACTGGTGTAACCAGTCAGGAGGAGAAGGTAACGTCACACAACACAATTCCAGTATCACATAGTCCCACCACATCAGTGAACCAAACACATAAATACACAAAAACATACTGGAGGCTCTAAATAAAAATCTACCTAAGCAACAGAGACCTCCAAAGCAGACATCCAAGCAAACGCTACCTCAAAACAAAACACACACAACACATAACCCACAAAGTCAGTGTGCCAAGCAGCCACAGCCCTTAAGGCTGAATAACACACCTGATACTCTTGTTATAGGTGACTCTATTGTCAGACACACTGACGTCCCGCTCACCAGGCTGAATAAAGAGAAGGTCACGGTAAGCTGCCTGTCAGGTGCTAGGATCCGACACATAACGCAAGCACTCAGGTCACTCCAAAGCAAATACAAATATGACTCAGTCATTGTACATGCTGGTGTGAATGACCTGAGACATACCTCCCTGGACTACATGAAAAGAGACATAGAGGCGCTCTCTGATCATGTAGCCCAGGCTGGTATGACCCAGACCTTGAGAAGCATCTTACCCACACCTAGAATGATGCCACAGTACAAAGACAAAATGATCGATTTTAACAATTGGCTAAAATTTTGGTGTCATTCAAAGGGGATCCAGTGTCTGTCAGCCTGGGATGACATGCTCGACAAGCTACGTTGCTTCGCTAGGGACGGCTTGCACCTGTCGCCACTGGGCTTTTGGATATTGGCAAAGGCTCTTGCCACCCCCATAGTGCCTTTTTTAGGCAAGGCTCAAAAGTCAAACCCACCCCTATAGACAGCACAAGGAACAAGAAACTAAGGGTAATGCTGCTAAACGCCAGAAGTCTTAACCTCAAGATGCATGCACTCGAAGCTCTCCTCAGTGTGGAGAACATCGATATGTGTGCAGTGACAGAAACCTGGTTCAAGGCTCAAAAGAGCACCCCAGCACTACCAGGCTATACCTCGTATCATGCTTTTCGGCCCCAAAACCCGGACCAAACCACAAAAGGAGGGGGAATTTCCATATTTATCAAGGATATCCACACCTCCAGGTTAGTGGCATTGCACGAAGTATCAGAGACCATCCATGTGCAACTAACAGTGGGCAAGACTGCTTTTCAGTTTATAGCATCCTGCAGACCATCCTCTCAAAGTCAGGAATCCCATTCGGCCTTCCTGAAAACCTTGGAGAACATGAAGATCTCTCCGAACACCATTATATTGGGCGACTTCAACTACCCAAACATTGACTGGGAGCACTACTCAAGCCCCAGCACCTTAGCCCAAAGATTCCTGGAAATTATAAACTCAAATGCTATGTAACAACTAGTCACCACTCCCACAAGAGGGGACAACATACTAGACCTGATCATTACCAACATGGGGACTCTATGCTCCACACCAGAAGTATATCCCTCATTGGTAAGATCAGACCATAAATTAATTTCACTGGATGTCCACATCTCGACCCCACCCCCAGCCCAGAAAACCACAGTGAAAAACTTCTCAAAAGCGAACTTCTCACTTCTCAAAACCAAAGTGGAATCCTTCAAGGCCCCAGGGCCAGTGGAAACTACAGCCCAAACTGCAGAATCCTATATAAATCTAACAATATTTACTTGATTACTGTACCAAGTTAAGAAATACAAGGATATGCCATAATATTATGAAAATACACTTTAGGTTCAGGGTTCAGAACTTACCTTGCAAATGCAGCAGTTGACACAGTTTTAGTTCAGGGATGACTCTGATGCATGCAGTACACAGGTAATACATGGGGAGGTAAAGATTGTTTTACTGTTTGTATGTGAGTAGGAGAAAGGTATTAGGCACCAAGGTGGTTAGTGAATGTGCTGTGCATTGTCTCTTAAACAAACCAAGGGCATACTGAGCATGCCTATCTCTGCCTCCAGCCACAGCAGCTGGTGGTTCCGCCTCAGAGTCCTACTACTGACTGTGGCTGTAGTGATCTACGCATTTGGTGGGGGGATGTGTGTCCCTTCTCCTTGCTGATCCTGCTGCAGCTGTTTCTGCAGGATCAGATTGTGTAGCATAGCACATACTATAAAGATCTGTGTACACGTACATGGATTATACTGCAGGGCTCCACCAGATGTATTCAGGCACTGGAATGTGACTTCAGCAGCCCAAACACACACACTCTATTGTGTTTCTGGTTTGAATGTGTGCCTCATTATGATGTTCTTCCATGGCTGTGTGTGCACTTCTGATGGGTGCCATCAGGCATGGCTCCAGTACAGAGCCAGCATGCCCCAGGTAAATGTCCTGTGAGATGTCCCCCATAGCAAACATCTGCTACAGCTGTGATGTGTGCCAGATATGGGAGTCATAAAAACAAAACTGGGTTACCAGCACAAACATTCAAGATAATTCCCTAGGCATTACACAAGACTTGGAAGTTGATGGAGTGGTATCCCTTGCGGTTAATGCAGATTTAACCTTGCTCACCAGGTGGTGCCTTAATGTGTACATGAGTGCAATCTATGGCACCCAGTACTTCAGGGTAGTATGCTACTCAGTAAAAATGTTGCATATTGCTGGCCATCTTCTCAGAACTATGGGGAAAACATATGTGCTCACTGGCATGTATGAGCATAGCATCCAGGAATTGGTGGAGGATCTTCGATGCTGATGCCTGTGACACACCCATCATGTCCCCAGTTGGTGTTTGAAAAGTACCTGTAGCTAATATTCTAAGGGCTACACCTACCTTTGTTTCCACTGGGATGGATTCCCCTCGGTTGGCTCTGGCTTTGAGTTGAGGGTGGCAGAGCTCACTGAGTTCTTGTAATGTGTCCCTGCCCACCATGTAGCACTCTACAATCTCCAGGTCATGTAGCATCCGAAAAATTACCCTGGGCCTGAACACTCTTCTCCTTCTCGGCCTAGGCCTATTGTCACCAGCACCAGCAGTAGTGGCTTCAGCCTCTAGCACATACATATGGAGCAAAGCTGCAGCAGCCCCTAGCATTGTGTCCCTTTAAAATTTCCTTGTCTCTACTCCAATACTATTGAAGTATTCAGGAAAAACTATAATGGAGGCTACAGGGATACTTTATAGTTTGCTAAATAGCTCCACCATGCTGAAAATCACCTACTTATGCTGTAATTAGCACCTATGAAACACGCTTGCTACTTAACTGAGTGTGTTAACTTTGCTGCTGCTCTTTAGTGAGCAATGTGCACTGCCATGCCCCTGTGCACATCTACATGTAAATAAGGTAACACAGGCAATATTGTTATTACTGTCCTCCGTTCCCATGATATCATGCAAACATGGAGCACAAAAAGTAATTTAAAGAGTGCACACCCTGTATTAGAACCAAGGAGCATCTGTACTCCAGCCCTACACATACACATGCTGCTAGAGGAATAGTTACATGTCAGCCACAGAGAAACCTGACATTCATTCCTCAGTGTCCTGTGATTATGCCAAGTGCCACATCATGCAAACAATGACAAAAATAATTAAAAAAACAACTCAAAGTGGACAGAGGTGACACATTTTAACAAAATATAAAGAGGATGAAACAGAACTTGTAAATTGTGCACTGCTTGAATGCACTTTCACCCTGCACAGATATACATGTACACCTCTGTAAGTGTAATCTGACACAGCCACGATGTCATTATTCACTGTTGCCATCCATTGAAAACAAACACTTTTGAAGTGCCTACATGAAGTGAACATCCCTACACAGCTGCATTTTTGTGATTCAACAATTCTAATGAGTTTACCATGTTTGTGCATGAGTGCAAGCCACTACACAGAATTGATTGAATCTAAAACTTTTCTCGGCCATGTGTGCATTACAGCGTGATGTGCACATGGTGAAAAATGACTATGTAGACTTTATTGAATCCCCCCATTATCTCTTAGCCATTGAAATAAAAAGTATTCTGTTTTATTGTCCTATCAGCTTGTTTCCATAGAAACATTATAATCACATACACAGTTACCTTCAGCTACATGCCTCTCATGTTGTACTGTGAACATTTATTTACTAAAGGAAAACTTTTCATTACACAATGATCTTTCATGTACTTGATTCCAGTTAAAACATGTTGTTAGATCAAGCCAATGACTTTAATCTAGTCATTACCCTATGCAAAAGTAAGAAAAAGCATACAAGTTTTACTTATATCATGCACTTTTGTCCAGGCTTTCCTCTGTTTTTACCTACATTTGTTTAAACTTGAACACAAAGAAAGATGAAAGAAAAAGGCACCTGTTTACTTTAAATAACTGAAAAAACCTTACTATACAACATGCAGTATATGTCGGGCTTCATAAAAGTACTGTTAAGAACAAGCATTGTTTTACCTAAAGTTACCTCTATCCTTTCTCTTCCCCTCTACTTAATATTCTTCCAAACATTAATGACATGAAGTAGGGCAAATGCTTCGGAATTACCCACAAGTTTAATAAAGTCAAAAAAGTCCAATATTTCAACTTTTGTGTTCCACTATATTTCACAAATGTAACTGATGCTTTGTAATCCCACATTTATTCATTAATTTCCAAATTGCTGGCTTTCTTCCTATTAATCTTCATCTCCCAACTCCATTCTCTGGTTCATTTCCAACATAGTAACTGATTCTTTTAGTCAACTCGTGCTTTTTTTTCGGTCTCTCAACAATTTTTCTTTTGAACATTGCAAAATGTTTTACTGGCATTGTCTCTCTATGAGCTTTATTGTCAGAAGAATAAGCAGCAGAATCCCCGTCTATTTGATAGCTCACTTTTTGATGGATAAACTTTTATATTTCCTCCTTAGCATGTTCTGCATCAAAAAATAACTTTGACCTTCCAGGAATAAATATTCTGAAACTATCTGGATATACCTGCCTCTCAACATTCCCTGGTTGCTGGAATAAATTTACTCTTTTTCCGCCTGGTGTAGTGAGTAATCATTTTCCGCTAACACTTTGTCTTTAACTTTTAGTACCTTGTCCTTCTGTCATGGTTTTGTCAGAATCAACTTTTTCTGCTCGTAGGATTGCATTTTACTCTTAGACATCTTGGCTACTTTCTCATGGTCAGGTGTGGTGCATGCACACGATGTGCCCTTTGAGTTAACAATTCCTGCTGTGTAATACAAGTCCAGTTGCTTATTTGTGCTTTTGTAAAATTAATGCAGTCTGTTCCTTCCAGTTTCACTGGTGCAGTAGAAAATCCCAGGTTTTCCCTATGTGCTCTATCCTCTAATTCTACCATTTATGAAACATTTCTTCTTTGTCAGTCTCATACTCAGCCAGCCTTTTCTTCATTTTAGCATCTGATTTTTTTGCAGTTTTATCAGCTCATCTGAATACCAGTTTGAAGTTTCTTCCATTTTTCCAGCCTTTTATTTGAGTTAATATACTACTACAGTATTTTACTTATTTTAATCAGCTCTGAGCACATTTGACATATTTTTCCTCTAGATTACTAGATGTCTTGCACCAAAGCTGGAGTTTAAACTGATTTTTGCTGAACAGCTGCAGGATTCTTCCCATACAGTGCTTTCTCCTTAGTTTTTATGGTTGCTTTTCTTTCAGGTTCTCTAAATTTCTTCTTTGCTGGCATCCAGGCAGTGCACTTACAAGCCAGCAACTGAAATTTACCCAAAAATACAAATGAAATGGCTCTGTTTTCTGAGTTTCTGTTTTCACAATGGGAGATCTGACATTAAGCTGTTACTGACTGTGCAGCCATCTTGGAAGTCCTAGGTGAAATCTAATGTTAAGGAATTCTGGCTGACCAAGTCTGCAGATGACTGTAAACTTGCTGCCATCATAAACTCCTCAGAGGACTCCAGGATTCTAGAAGAGGGCCTGACCCCCACAAAAACTCTGGACAAACTACATGCTAAAAATGTATAATTGTACCCTTTGGCAAGCATGTCTACCCTTATAATTATCCCACTGACAACAGCCCATCAGAATACTGATTTAGAGGTTTGAGAACCTATGTCAACAATAATGATGCACTCAGAAAAATTAAAAGCACTGTTCATAATTAAACACCAGTGCTGGGGGTATGATCTTAGCTCTTATTATCCCTTTATTTCCCTAGTTAGTGCATGGGTTCAATACAATCATGATACTGTTTACAAGGGTGTAGGTGGTGTACTCACTGCACTCAATTGAGCACATTTCTTCCTGAGCATCTCTTTGAAACTTTATAGTTCAGACAGTAGGCAAGTGTTTAGAACTGTCTGAACTATTGCCTGCTGAACAGTACTATACAAAATATGCTTTCCTTCACAAGAATATACCTATAAATTAGGCTTTTTATGGTTACACTTGGCAACAACTGTAAATAAAGTATCCCTTTTAGAAGTGCACAGGGTAAGATTTTGAAAGTTAAGTTTATTTTTAAATGATAGCTGGGTGGCGGAGGAAAAAGCATAAGATATGAGTTTAAAATACAAATTCTGGCTACAGCCCTGACCATTTTCATATATGTGTCATGATTTGCGAGTTATTTGTTTAAAATGTAGAAAACTAAATCGTATTTAGTCACATGATAAAAACTTTAATTGATGTGCATGTAAAAAATACATCACAGTAGCGAACTACCTTCCTAGAAAGCATTCTGGTCAGGTGCTAGAGCATTTTATCCTAATAAAAAATATATGTTGGACCACATTCCTAAACAAAGTTTTGGATCTAATGGGAATTAGTGTGTGTGTTTTTCTGTCAAGTTCACCATTTTTGACTCTGAAAGCTCACCTGTGTGGACCAACTGATCCCCACTAGACGGCATTTAAATATAGTCCTAGTTCTAGAGGCTTTCACATGGGCCTCCAATAAAGTCTCACACCTTTGATTGTTGTATGATTGTAAGATTTGTTTAGGAAATTAAAGATCCTTAGAGTCTATAATATTTACACTTTGGAATGTTTTTCATCACTGGGGTTATGACTGCCTTTGATGCAGCCGTTTAAGTCATCCTTAAAGGCATATACATATCATTAAGCATTTTTATTTGGCATTAATTCAACACCATTCATCTATTTGATATGAGAATTTTTTTTTTATATCAATACCCAACAAAATGGACTGCCAGCTCATGTACAATTAGTTGCCTGTCTCACACTAAATGAGTACTGGAACAGATTCCAATTCCCTGCAGTCATGAACTGGATAAAGTGTGTATCAGATAAAAGAATTAAACAAAGAAAACCTGCACACTTAGTAACATTATTGTATGATTCTGGAATTCATTGTTTCGTTATAGAAAAGCAATTTTTATAAGGACAACAGAACAGGTTAAAGTAAAATCAGAGACATGACATCCATAAACAGCAGGGACAGTTATGCCAACAGCTCCTACCAGTACGTTTTGTCCATTTTGATGAGGCATAGTATACAGAAGTTGAACTTCCTGAGAACCTGTTCTACAATGTGTTGTTTTGATCTACAATATAAGATAACATGACGTGTCAGAATGATTCAGCAAAATGATACCCAGAATAGTGGTTGACACATTTCTTAGCTGTTCAGTTTGACATACATTCTGTGAGAAAACCCACAACTGGTGGAAAGCGTTTATGCCTTCTAGTTTTAGTAGCTTTCTGCCTCAGTCAGATAACACGTTTGTGTAGTATACTGAAGTCATGATGTTAAAAATCCAGGGCATAATACTAGGTTCTGCCCTCTAAATTAAATTAAATGATTTAGTCTCACAAATAAAGTCTGGCAACATTTCTTGTATAATTATCCACTTTTTTGTTACAACTCAGAATAAAGGTACAGTCACCCTAAATTATTATTCAACAGTTTCACTAAGTAATCCAAACTACAATGCAACAGCAGAATTAGCAAGCATTTTGTGCATAGCTCATAAGCTTAGAAACCTCTGACAAGCTCATTGTGGAGATGAGAGATGTAGCGTCACACTTAAACTAGTTTGAGCTAGATTCCAACTGCACATCTTTTACACCTGTGAAGTGAATGTGGCAGCTAGGTGCACAGACACCACAACATACCCAATCAGTATCCTCATTAATAGATCTATTGCAGAGTCCAATGTTCCAAACATATGGAAAACATCCCATCTCATACCTTTGCACAAAGGAGGGTATTCTACTGAACTAACAAATGTTCATCCTGTAGCCATCTTGTGACACCTCTAAAATTTTAGAAGAAAGCATTCATCAGCAACTCAAATAATTTTGACTACAGACCAATTTAATCACCAAAACCCAACATGGTTTCTGGACTGGCCATTGTGCAACTACAGCTTTATTATCCTTCATAGACACTGTCAATAAAGCTAGAGATGATGGCAAACTTCTCTCAGCTATATTTTTAGAGCTAAATATTTTGATAAGGTCCCATACACCAAACTTCTTTACAATCTTCTCCATCTTGGTGTATCTTCTTCCTCAGTTCAATGGTTCTCTAGCTGTCTTACCCAATAGATAGCAGTCAGTTAAATGGAAAGGCTCCATCTCCCCATGTCTCTCCACCTGCACAGATGCCCCTTAAGGATCTATCCTCAGTCCTTTACGCTAACATTTTCATCAATAATCTACATACCTCCACCTGCCTAGGAACATTTATTCAATGTTCTGATGACTCCACTATCATCTGCTTATCTACCCCACTAGCACACCTGCAGCAGATTACCCAACAGGTATTTACCTTCATTGAAACCTGGCTTACCAATGCTCAACTACTACTCAACCCCAATAAAACAAAGCGTCTCCTCTTCACTCCAAAACCTCTCTCCCCTGACAAATATAAATTTAAGATTCACTCCATTAATAACCTTGAAATTGAATTAGTAACTTGCACCAAATTATCAGGAGAAAACAGATGATGACCTGATATTTAACCTCCAAATCCAAAATAATATCAAAAAGACCCACCAAAACCTGGGTATTCTATACAGAAGCAAACAATTCCTTAATACAACAACCAGAATTACACTTGTCAAGCCATTCCTTCTATCCTCTCTACTATATGGGTGCCCCCATTCTCACCAGCCTAGAGTCATCCCTAAAAACTAAGCTGGAAAGGTACTACAACAAAACCGCTAACTTTGCCACTAGTAGAAAGTCCTTAAATCACCACTGCAAAACCCTTCAATGGCTTTAACTCCCAAACTCTCTCTCCTGTCTACAGCTCATAACTACACACAAAATTATTTACAAACCTTTAGCTTATCCAGTACTTCATCAAATAATTAACTTGTATACCTCAAACAGAACTCTTAGGTCAGAAGATAAACTCCTCTCCATATCTAAACCCTCTAAATCATCCAGCCAAAGTCTATAATCACACTCAGTTGCAAAACTCTGGAACTACGTTCCTGTTACTACCAGAATAAGCTCTAATACGTCTTCCTTTAAATACTCTCCCAAGACAACACTTATGCAAATCATGGATATGTTCTTCATATAATGCTGGATAAACTCACTTTCTTGAACTTCTCCATCCCCTTTCTATCATCTCCTGTCTGACCTATTCCAACCTTTATCCAGTTTTCTCTTTTTCACTTGTCCTAATACATGCACTGTTGAGGTAAACCTACTATCAAACTCTTTCCCCCTCCTGAAATTAATCATACCGGCTGCTTATAATTCTAATTTTGGTTTCTATCACATTTTATCTCCTGCTACTTCATAATTCCCTACTCTTCTGTACGTCTTTCTTTGTCTCATCTAATCTCCTCCTTGTCGGTACAAACCTCTCTCTCTCTCTCTCTCTCTCTCTCTCTCTCTCTCCTGCCTAACATTTGCAGCTTCACAATTGTGTGTTTTGTGTGTCTTAGTATAGAAATTCTGCCTGTAAATCATATGTTACTCAGACTTCTACTCTGTTAAACGATATTCAGTTTTATACAATCATGCCCTAATGTTTATAACATTTGCTATTGTAATATCATATGCATCTATTTTATGTTATTTCTGTAGTTTCTATGTATACTAATGGAAATGAACAACACAAATCACTGCCAAAAGGAAACAAATGAAATGAAAATGAAATTTAATATCTATTATGAGTAAACCATATAACTGTGCAGATTTTTTTCCCAGGACTCCTCAGAAAAGCAGCCCTTGGACCATTTGGACATTCCCAGTAAAAAATGTGAAATAAATAAAATATGTTTAGTCATCAGAGCAACAGCTGTCCCAGAAGCATTAAATGAACTATTTACCTCAGAAAAAGGAAGGTTAACCAGTAAACTTCTACATACTCTCAAAACATACAAGCAAAATCCTACATACGAGTCCAACAGTTTAAAATTCTGAAAGTTAAAGAACTTGAATAGATTTTCTTCCCTTATCCATTTTTTCCCATAATTCTTAGAAGGAATAGGGTTATCAGCAGTAACCTGTTTATCAACAGCAGATTTAAAAAGATAAATGGCTGCTGAGTCTGCTTTAGGGTTAGAAAGCAGATACATGTGTATCAGAGACACCATGTATAACCTCTTGGGAGCAGGAAGCTGACCATCAGGTAAGCTGGAGGGAGAGAGAAACACCTTCTCTAAAGCAGATATAAAGGAGAAATAGAAACGGCCTTAGGCATCTGTAATTGCAACAAGTCAAAATACATTTTTTTGTGCCTTATGAATCTCATTCTGATCTCATGGAAAAAATCTTGTTACATAACATGTCAATAAAATCTGATACTTTACTTTTGCCAGAATCAGTATGTTTGGACTAAGAAGAATTTCCCTCTCCTGCTACGACTGATGATCTAAATAAAAACTCATGTCAAAATGACAGGAAACTTTCTTTTCTTGCCTGAAGATTCAGAAGTCTGAGAAAAGGCAGAAATAATTTCCTCGCCTGAAGATTCTGAAGGCAGAGAAAAGGTAGAAATAAGTAAGTTAGCAAAACACAGTAAATCTGCCATGCCAGTAGAAATAGAAACAGGAAACTTGAATTTTCTGTAACTGAGCACTCTCTCCCTGAATAAAGCCTGACCCTTAGGCACAAAAAAACCTAGCTTCCACATCCATATCCCAGCCAAGTGAAGACCTTGCACCTGCCCCTTCCACTGACACCGACAGAAGACTCTCTCAAAACCGCCCGCAAAAGCATCCCTACAGGAACAGAGGAGGTGGTTATCTTTTAGTCTTTGGGACATATTTGCCCAGCTCCTGAAGGATAGCCTACCAACTGACAGATTCATGGGGCCCACAGAAGAAGTGCCCTCTTGGGTTGCGAAAAAAGCTCTGAAGCTTTTGTGCTCCAACTGCTTTTTATATGAAGCTTCTGGCAGCTGCAATACATGGAAGGTGCCCAAGGCTCTGTGAAGATGGTCGGTACATGAGATAAAGACCCCCTTATAGCTTTGGCTACTGTACTGGTAACTTATGTACCAAACATCTATAGGCTTGGTTTATACACTATCAAAAAGAGACAAAAATGAGGGGTAAATAAAAGTTAATTTATTTTGGAATCTTTTTTGTTTGTTTTTTTAGATGAGAATGTGTATCACCATAATTAGAAGTGCAGTCTTCTCTCTATACATCTCTTAAATACAAATATACCAAAACTCCTGTAACAAGTTTGCATTCCTTTAAGCAGAAGTGCTAACAAAGTCAGTCTCCTATGTGAAATTTTATTTAAGTATAAATGAAAGTATCATTTTGTCATGTTATGCAGTATACTGAAACCTACTATTCTCCTAAGTATTTTAGAATAAAGTGAAAGAACTCTTGTAGAAAAGTCCTCATACCGCCTTCTAGATGGTATGTCAATAGAAGCTTACAATTTGTTAACACCAAGGTCATACTCACAGATGTTGGCACCCTTACAAGAATCCTGTGCTACTTCCAGTGAGGATACAAAACAGAAGGCTACTTCCCACTGATGTTATCCCATCTAAGATGCTAAATATTGCTGATCGTAGGAGAGAAGGCAGTAGTAGTCAACTGCAGTCTGGAGTTCTAATACAACCACGGATTCACTGTGAATGTGGGATCAACATAATGTAACAATTCAGACATTTAAATGCAATTTCTCACAGAGTGATGACCTTACAACACAAGTCCTATCTATCTATCTGTGATAATATGAATATCAGTTGGAGATGATTCTCTGTCTGTCAAAGATTTTGCCACTGGGTGGCACCAAGTAAACTTTTTAGTACCCTAATTGTTCTGGCCTGGGAGTGCCACTGCTGGTAGACCATTTTTAGTCTCTGCCCTCTTCCAATTCAGGATATTCAGATATTTGCATCATAAAAATCTGATTTGTTCATACAACAAAAACTATTACGATATTTATATCTATCTATCTATCTATATATATATATATATATATATATATATATATATATATATATATATATATATATATATATATATATATATATACACACACACACACACACACACACACACACACCTTAAACCTCCTTTAATGGACGACCATGGGATATATGCATATGTCACCTTAAGGACAAAGTGTTTCAGCTATATGATTATGAATGTCCATGACTTTTTTTTTTTTAAACTTTTTAAGTCTTTATGTTTACATTCAGGCCAATAAAGCCAAATCCCACTAGCTGTGGACATGCATGTTTCAGTCTTTTTACTGACATCCTCATCGCAGCATAAGTGGACAGTGTGGCTATGCGTCAGGAAAAAAACAAAACAAAGGGGGGTGGAGCCTAGATGACCAACTGAGAGCAGTGAATTTTGAGAGCTCCATAAACTAATATAGTAATATAGGAAAATTTTACTATTTTCAAGTTTAAAACGTCAGAAATCTATAGATAAACTACTAAACTACACAAATATCAGTTTTGGTGGAGATGTACAAAAATTTTCCTGTCAAGTAACTTGGAGATATATTGAGTCACTGAATATGAACAACTCAAGGAATTCTCATCCAGATGCTGCTTTGAAAAAAGAACTGCAATTGATGACGTCTGCCTTACTGGAACTATCTTTGAAGATGGATAGCTTCAAAAATGACTTAGAAAACCTCAAATTAAATTCTCAAAAACAGACTGATACTCTTAAGGATCTATTACAGCAACACCATACAAAAATAACAAATATAGAGACTTCTTTAAATGACATTGAAGGGAGACTCAAAGAGAAAGAATTCCAAAAAGAATTTCTGCTTAAACAGAATACATGGCTGCTTAACAAAATAGATGACTTAGAAAACAGGGAAAGGAGAAACAACATAAGGGTATTTGGTCTGCCTGAAAACACTGAAGGAGAAGACATTATTTCACTCTTAACAACCTGGATTCCTGAATTTTTAGATTTGAAAGAAGGACTTTCATTTGGAATTGAAAGGGCGCATAGAGCACTGAGGAAACTTGCTTCTAACTCATGAAATACTCCACCTAGATCCATAGTTATAAAATTTCTTTCATTTCTGGACAATGAACTAATATTAAAATCTTAAAATAATAAAAAATGGTAGGAACGGAGCAAAAGTGGAAGTATATAATATTCAATTATGGTTTATTCTTCAATAAAAACAGAAAGAATGGATAAGCGCGCTTTCGCTTATAGCTTCATCAGATCCATGAATAAATATCATTCACTCAGAGCATTTTATACAAAAATTCAAAATGATAAGTAGCCAATCCAGCTTCTACATCAATTAATACCTTAATGGAACAACATATACTGAAGGCATATGCTAGATAATTCATATGTATATAATTCATATATATCCTTAGTTCCCCAAATAATTCAAAAATATAAAATGATAAACATATATAGAAAACGATGGAAAAAATGTATATGTATATATACATGTAAAAAATGTTTATATAAAATATATATGATATAAAAAAGTATATATATATATATATATATATATATATATATATATATATATATATATATATATATATATATGTCCTATTATAATATAAAATGTTATTTATCCTTTTAAAATTAATAGATGGTATGACTTCATAACCCAATGACTCAGTGCATATATAGATGGCATCTAAATAAAAACATTGTTCTCTTATTATACAGTGTCCAGATACTCACATGCATATAATCAACATAATAAATATACCGTAATAGATAATTTCCAGTATTGCATATATGAGACAATTAATATATACATAATACAAAAAATAAAAATCAATGTATTAGAAACAATCTATAAATGATTTATGCAATAAATAAAATATATCAAAGAGTATATATGTATGTGTAATATGTCTATGGATATGTCCTTAGGAATATCTAATATTATCTGATGTTACGGCGTTTCCTAAGTGAGGGTTTTATAGATGCCCTTTCATTAAGTCCTGCTCCTCTATCAGCCTTTAACATAATAATCCATTTGTTCTCCCTGAACTCAGTGTGGTTCCTGATGTCCCCTTCTCGTATACTTGGTGGAATAACTTCTAGGGCTCTAAAAAGGAAAGTATGGCTTTCATCGTGTTGCATAGTGTCCTTGGCTAAAGCATTATGTACCAGATGTTTCCTAATATGATAGATGTGCTCACGTATTCTATTTTTGAAGGGTCTGTTGGTTTTATCAACATAAAAAAAGGAGCATTTCTGACATACAGCCAAGTAAAATAAACAGATGAGATGTCAGACAATCAGCTGTAGCTGAAGTTCTAAACTCTCTGTGTAGATCAGGATGAAAAAACTCTTACTCTTGTCTATGTACTGATGTTCAGAAACCTTTCCTCAATCGCGCGCGACTTTTTTTTGCACGAAAACGTAAAAGTAAAAAAAAAAAAGTATACAACAAATTTACTATTGCAATTGTATTTGGCCTTCAATTTGGTATATCCATCAAACTGGTTAGTACACATATATTTATCCCTAAAATAGCAACATTCACATTTGAACATACCAGTTCATTCTATTACACGATATTAAAAACTGTGGATGTTGATCCAAAAAGTCTCAAATATTGCAGGGTTACCTCTAGAATAGACCAATTCTTATCAATAACATTAATGATAGATTTGGTTTGTGCATTAAATGATAATAAAATATTAATTCATTAATCACTGGCTCTGGATAGGAGAAAACCTTCATAATAGGAGTTCTGTAAACTTTATAACTCATCTCTATTTAGATTCATTAACTAGACATGTTGTTATACTTGTTTAAATTTATTGAGCTTATGTTTACATTCTCTAAGACTAGCTGCTACTGTTAAATGCTCATCAATCTCATGTTGGTTAATCTATCCTCTATCCAACAATTGAACTCTGTCTCAAATGCAGGGCAAGGGGGGATACGATTACTTTTTGCGGTCAATATTCAGCTTCAACGAACAAACACACAATACAGAGACCCAGAGACCTGACAGCTTTTACAACAACACAACACAGTCGAATACACCTTGCGCAGCACACACCAGCACTTAGCAAATCCAGGAGGCGCAATCGGCGCTGTACGCATTGATATGAAAGCACCCACACCGTGAGCTGAGCAGAGAGCGCAGGAGCTGCTTGTCCAGCTCTTCCAGAATGTTTGCCATCCATCATTGGAACATTGCCATCAACAAAATCTTGAATTTACCATCCCCAGCAACTATGGGTCTCATCGGTGGTTCACACATATTTTTATGAATTTTAGACAATAGGAGTTCTGTAAATATGCTCATCTCTATTTAGATTCAAACTAGGTCCAAGTTTACTGTGAAGAGCTCCAGCTCTAGAATAGACTACCTTGACTTGTATATAGAAAGGTTATCTAATGGATTATTTAATACTGTTGTGTATCGTAAGTCATGCTATCGAAATAGCTTATTAATGAGATCTAGCATGCATCCGCCCTATGTATTTAAGAACATTATTAAAGGTCAGGGGATGAGAGCCTCCAGGTTAAATCCTTCCAATGATGGATTTCTGGAAGAGCTGGACAGCTTGAGACAGAAATTGTTGGATAGAGGATATAACCAACATGAGATTGATGAGCATTTAACAGTAGCAGCTAGTCTTAGAGAAAATGTAGCTGCACCATATTTTGGACCTAGTTTGAATCTAAATAGAGATGAGCATATTTACAGAACTCCTATTGTGAAGGTTCCCTCCTTCTACACCAGTGATAGAGCAGAATTGTATAATATTATTTCCAAGAATTGGTCTATTCTACAGGTAGATGGGGAAATAAGTGAGATTGTAGGTGAACATCCACATTTTTTATATCGTAATAAAATGAACCTCAAAAGGATGCTCTGCTATCCTAGGGATAAATATGTGTCCTCTGATGATGGATATACCAAATCTTGTGGGCACTGTAACTTCTGTATATACATAGACAAGAGTAAGAGTTTTTTTCATCCTGATCTACACAGAGAGTTTAGAACTTCAGCTACAGCTGATTGTCTGACATCTCATCTTGTCTACTTGGCTGTATGTCAGAAATGCTCCTCTTTTTATGTTGGTAAAACCAACAGACCCTTCAAAGATAGAATACGCGAGCACATCTATCATATTAGGAAACATCTGGTACATAATACTTTAGCCAAGCACACTATGCAACACGATGAAAGCCATACTTTCCTTTTTAAAGCCCTAGACGTTATTCCACCAAGTATACGAGAAGGGGACATCAGGAACCACACTGAGTTCAGGGAGAACAAATGGATTATTATGTTAAGGGCTGATAGAGGAGCAGGACTTAATGAAAGGGCATCTATAAAAACCTCACTTAGGAAATGCTGTAACATCAGATAATATTAGATATTCCTAAGGACATATCCATAGACATATTACACATACATATATACTCTTTGATATATTTTATTTATTGCATAAATAATTTATAGATTGTTTCTAATACATTGCTTTTTATTTTTTGTATTATGTATATATTAATTGTCTCATATATGCAATACTGGAAATTATCTATTACAGTATATTTATTATGTTGATTATATGCATGTGAGTATCTGGACACTATATAATAAGAGAACAATGTTTTTATTTAGATGCCATCTCTATATGCACTGAGTCATTGGGTTATGAAGTCATACCATCTATTAATTTTAAAAGGATAAATACGATTTTATATTCAAGTTGCTATTATAATAGGACATATATATATATATATATATATATATATATACTTTTTATATCATATATATTTTATATAAACATTTTTTACATGTATATATACATATACATTTTTTCCATCGTTTTCTATATATGTTTATCATTTTATATTTTTGAATTATTTGGGGAACTAAGGATATATATGAATTATATACATATGAATTATCTAGCATATGCCTTCAGTATATGCTGTTCTTTTAAGGTATTAATTGATGTAGAAGCTGGATTGGCTACTTATCATTTTGAATTTTTGTATAAAATGCTCTGAGTGAATGATATTTATTCATGGATCTGATGAAGCTATAAGCGAAAGCGCGCTTATCCATTCTTTCTGTTTTTATTGAAGAATAAACCATAACTGAATATTATATACTTCCGCTTTTGCTCCGTTCCTACCATTTTTTATTATTTTAAGTTTTATAGAAGTACAGCTATGGAGCATTCACTCGGTTGGCTAGCAGTGATTTTCTTGTTCCTAATATTAAAATCTGCTTGGAGAAAATCATCCTTAAAATACAATCAAAGCCTGATAAGGTTTGACAATGATTATTCTTCCAGAATACTAGAACAAAGGAAAAAAGTCTGGCCAATAATAAAATTGTTGAAATAAAACAATATTAAAGCACAGCTGGCCTTTCCAGCCAAGATAAAACTAGTTTTTGCCAATGAAATGAGAACCTTTAATGACTTAGAAGAAGCTACTATAGTCATTAAAAACAACAACAACAGTGTCTATCCCAGAAGAAATGGAATGGATGGTACCAACTCTTAAAAGAATAAAAGAAACAAATCCTTGGACTGATGCTAGAAAGAAGAAACAAAAAACTGATTCCAAGATACCTGTCCCAAAAAATAACTCTTACAACTATATCTCTCAAAGTATCAACTGATATGGTACATCACTTGTCAGCTGTTTTTATTAAAAAAAGGAGGGTTTCTTAAACAACTGAGAAACAGTAATGATTTATTCAGAATGTTCAGAGTCCAATGATTCTTCACAAACAAAGGTAGGTCAATACGGGTTACTATTTACATTATATATAAGCCAAACAAAGCAACATATAATACAAACATAGAAGTTTCTATTCCCCTCCTTGAACTCAATGAATACTTATCTTGTTCATTTTTCATTGTTTTACTTATAATAATTTAAGTAATTAATTAACTAATTCAACAAGGTACCATTCATCAGACTTCAGACTCAAATGTAACAAATTAACATCATATATAATAGCAGTAACAGTAGAGTGTTTTGAAAAAAAAATGCTGTCATGGAGACTAATGCCTTCTTCAGTTAAAGTATGATTTAGAAATGTCATGTATATCCTGGTTGAATAATAGTAGCAAGCTCTTAGTACAAATGCCATCATTGTTCTGTCTAAATATAGTTAATATCAATTATAAAACAAACAGAGCCAGCACAAATGTGAGAGGAAAAAAGACTTTAGCCCACAGACTAAAAGCCTTTTTCAATGCATGGTACAGACTGCAATCAACAGCCCCATATTTATGAGGCTGCAACCGTACAATCAACCAATCAGCACAGTATTTTTATAAATGTTCATTTAAACCAGAAGGAAATAAACCACCCAGTCTCACAATCCATGTCTTTTCTTTTTTATTTAGTATATTATGCTAACCCACTTTGCAATTTTTATTTCCTAAAACCCTGTCTGTAAAGTGAATAAAGTGAAATTGAGCAGATGGGTGTTTGATTGTGTGCTTGAATAATGCATTTGTAGGGCATTTATTCCTTAAATTACTAAGGTGTTCTGATATACGAAACCTTATAGGTCTAGATGTTTGGCCTACGTAAAAAGCAGACATACACACCACCAAATAGATAACCCAATCTGTGCTACAATTTCCAAATATGTAAATATAGAACACTCAGGATGTATTTTTAGTGGTGAATTTTTAGTTTGAAATATGTGTTTACAAAATGAACAATGGCCACATGGATAACATCCTACAATTTTGCTACCATCAAAGGTGCATTTGACAGTGTCAGTGGATGGCATCTTATGTTTATAATTAAAATAACCACCTAGTGCTTTATCATTTCTGAAGGAGAAATGACATCTGGCCAATAAAAGATCATTTAAATGTTCGTCAGCAAGCAAAATGTCCCAATGTTGTTGTACCAAATCAAGGAAACTAAAGTTATTGCGTCCATAACTAGTTATGAATCTGATAGGTTGACTGGAAGTGCTTTTGTTAGTTTTAAACTTCAACAATTCTTTCCTATCTAACTGCTTGACTTCATTACTAATTTTAGCCAAGTGGAACTGTGAATATCCACGTTCACAAAATCTAGATGTTAAGTCCTTGTCCTGGACTAAAAAATCTTCTTCAGAAGAACAAATTCTATGAGTTCTCATATATTGGGACTCAGGGATATTCCTGATCATATATTTTGGATGACAGCTGGTGGCATGTAGAAGGGTGTTAGAATGAACTGGTTTAAGATATAATGATGTGGCTAAAGTCCCATCTTGTTGTTTTTTATCCAGAACATCAAGAAAATGAATACATTCCATGTCACAGTTCACTGTGAACTTTATGCCCCACTTATTTTTGTTAAGATATTGCACAAATTCCTGCAAGTACAAAACATCTGATTTCCAAACCATCCAGCAGTCATCCAAAAATGTCTCCAGATGTCTATTTCATCCAGATATAAATTATGATTATTATCATATATAGGTTCATAGGTAGGTACTAGGCTATCTGCCTGAAGGCATTTATAAGCCTAGCCAGAATGTGTTGGCTTTCGCCACCCCCTTAGATTAGTTCCCTGTGCCTCTGTCCAGCAGAGCCACTGAAGTGATCCCCGGGGTAAACTTTCTGTTTCCCATCAACTCGTCAAGGTTTCTTTTGAAGAGTGTTGGCGAGGAGCTCTGCCTAATGTAGATTGGGATCTTGTTCCAAAGCATGAAAAGTCTCTGGGACAGGAATCTATCCCTCCAGCACGTCCTATTTATTGTTGTGATGAGGTTTATATCCCTTGCGCATGTGGCTCGAGGGGATAAGGTTTTCTTTAGGTGGAGCATGTCCATCAATTCAGGGTTGAACATGGCCTTGTATGTCAGGCAGAGATCACCTCTGAGTAGGCAGTATGCAACTGAGTACAGCTGCAGTTTCTTCAGTCGAGCTGCATAGGGCATCTTTTTGAGGCCAGTGATCCTCTTGGTGAGGAACTTCTGTGGTCTTTCCAGCTGTTGCAGATGTCTTGTGAGGTACATCCCAAATGGGGTGTTGTACTCTATGATGAGTCTGATGAGTGATGAGTAGAGGGGCACAATGACCTCTTTTGATCTGGATGTGAACCCTTTTGTGATTAGGTGGGCCACGTAGAAGGATTTTGTAACCCCTTTGGCAATGTGATTATCAAAGGTGAGATTACAATCTACTTGGGTCCCCAGATCCCTTATTACGTCTTCCGTATTTAGGGGACTACCACCTATGTGGTAGTTTGTGGGTACTTTTGTTTTTTCCAAAGGGGATGACTATGCACTTTTTGGCATTTAGCTTGAGGCCATGATTTTGACACTAGGTGTTCATCTCAGTGATACCCTTTCGGAGGATGTCTGTGTCAGCCGGAGAGTCAATTATAGCCCCTAGTTTGCAGTCGTCTGTGAACTTGGTCAGCCATAGTCCTCCTGTGCTTACCTGTACCTCTGAGAAGTACATGCTGAACAGGAGGAGTCCTAGGATTGAGCCCTGGGGAACGCCACTTGTAACCAGTTCAGTGTCGGACCTAGCTCCTGCAACTCTCATCATGTGGGCTCTGTCCATGAGCCGGTTGGCAACCCATCTTGTGACGTAGGGGTTTATGTTCAGGCTGGTGAGCTTGTCAATAATACCAGAATGGGGAATGGTGTTGAAGGCCTTAGCGAGGTCTAGGTAGGCTGTGTGTACCACCTTTCCCTCATCTGTAGCCTTGGTAACTGTCTCAAAGAAGTCCACCAGGTTTAGGTGTCATGATCTGCCCTTAACAAAACCGAATTGGGTAGGGTCCAGTGTTTGGAGGTTCCCAATGTCTTTGTTAATGAGTTCCATGATGATGCGCTCCATAGCCTTGCAGACCAAGCTAGTCAGGCTTATAGGGCAATAGTTCCCAGGGTCTGTTGTGGCTCCACCTTTGTGGAGTGGAATGACCATTGCTGTGCGCCACTCTATGGGTATGTAGCCTGTGGAGAGGCTGAGTTTGAACAGTGTGTTTAGGTGAGGGGTTAGTTCATCTTTGAGCTCATGTAGGATGCAGCCTGGGACACCGTCCAGTCCCATTGATGTTGCATTTTTGGCTTTGGAGAGGGCTGTTTTAACCTGAGTGCCTGTGATTTCAGGGACTCTACATTCTTCTGGTATGGTTATGGACCCTTTGGGGGGTGAGGGGGGGGTGAAGTTTGCGCTGATCCTGTCTGCCAGGATGTTGGCGATATCAGTCGGTTCAGTGTATTTTGTGCTATTCTGCACTAACTCTGAGCAGATCTGAGCATTGCCACTTAGATTATTGACATAGCTAAAGAATGCCTTGTGGTTATCTTTGGAGTCCTTGGAAATTTTTCTTTCAAAGCTCGCCTTGGATGATTTTATGAGGGATCGTAGTTTCTTACTGATACTGATCAGGGATGTCTTCCCCTCTTGGGATTTTACTCTTTTCTGTACTAGTTGCCTCCTTCTATTGTATAGCTTGTTTATGGCAGGAGTCCACCAGACTGGTTTCCTTTTCTTGGAGGAGTGAGTCTTGGTTTTGCTTGGGATGGCACGATCCATGCATTCTTGTAGGTGCCCGTAGAATGCATTAGTAAAGGATTTTGCAGCTTGGACAGAGTTATCCTTCAGCATGGGGGCTTTGAAACTTTCCACCTCAGTCTTAAGTAACGTGAAGTTTGCTTTTGAAAAGTTTTTCACGGTGTTTTTCTTGTCTGGGGGTGGGGGCGGAATGTGGATATCCAAAGTGATTTGTTTAAGGTCAGATCTAATCAGTGAGGGAATGACCTCTGGTGTGGAATACCGGTCATCCATGTTGGTGATGACCAGGTCCAATATGTTGTCACCTCTGGTGGGAGTGTTGACCAGTTGAACCAGGGTGTTTGAGTTTATAAATTCTAGGAAATGTTGGGCAAGGGAGTTAGTACTTGAGTAGTTCTCCCAGTTAATGTTTGGGTAATTGAAATCACCCAATATTAGGGTGTTTGGTAGAACCTTTATGTTTCCCAGTGTTTCCAGAAATGTGGAATGGGAGTCCTGGGACATGGTGGGTGATCTGTAGCAAGCTACAATCTGAATTGCAGTTTTGCCCGTTGTTAGTTGCACGTGCCCCACTAAAACTAAAATATGATAATACGTTCCAAATATCCCATGAATAGGTCAGCATAAATGGGTGCGAATGAAGCACCCATATCCGTACCTTTAAGTTGTAAATAACAACACCCATTGAAGTAGAATACATTCTTTGTTAAAACATGTTCAGCCAAACAGAGAAGGAAGGTGTTGAATCTAGGACTATATATACAGGAATTTCCTTTAACCAGTATTCCAGAGCAGCAAGACCTGCCCAATGTGGGATGCTTGTATATAATGATATAATATCAAGTGTACACATAATCCACCCCTGATCTAATTGTGTGTCTCCTACAATGTTAAGAAACTTGTAGTGTCTTGAATCCGGGCTCTCACACCTCTTAATAATAGTTCCAAATATATAGTCAAAAACTGTGATAATCGTTCTGTGAGAGAACCATTACCAGCAACAATAGGTCTACCAGGGGGCTGTTTGTCATTTTTGTGGATTTTGGGTAAAAAATAAAGATATGTCTCTGTAAAACGTCTATTCAGACCTTTAAATCCTTACGGACAGTAGCTATTACTCACACCAGTAGGAAAACAGTTGAAAAGCAGTATATATCCAAATTAAAACGATGAAGGCTTCTAAAAGGTTGACGTCTTTATTCACAATACAGACTGGTAAGTGCTTTCGCTATTTCAGCTTTTTCAAACCAAAAACAAAGTATCTGGTGGAACAAATCACATATATACAAAATCTTAATTAATTAATTGACTGCCTATTAACATTCAAATTCTAAGCTGGCTTTAAAGGTACATGTCAGGAAAACGTATAAACCAATACTACAACAACACATAAAATATTTCAAACTATTAAAATTGTTAAAATCTATATTTCTAATATGTCTTTATAAAAAATATAAATATATTTATATATACTATATGTAAAATAATAGTTTTTAAACCTGTACATATAAAAAATAGGAAATGTATAAGTATAATATATTAATGTAGTGTTATATATACTTCTATGTTAAATAATGTCCCTATAATGAGGCAAGCCAAACGCATTATTTAAATCTATGTCTTCTATTTTTCAATACTGGTTTTAAAGGAATTTTGTCATTTAAACCAGGAAACAAATGAGCCATGGTTCTGATAATCCAAGTTGTTTCAACAGATTCTGTATAGTTACTAATATCACCACCTCTAATATTAGTACTAATAACTTGTAGTATAGTGAACCTGAATTTATGTGTATTGTCTGTATGCAATATGTGTTTTGAAAGTGCATTAACAGTTGATTGGATACGTATTTGATACAAATGTTCTCTAATACGTTCTTTTAACATTCTATTAGTTTTGCCTATATAGTATGAGGAACATTTCGTGCAACAGGCAATATAAACAACATTTTTGGAATTACAAGATCCATTAGCTGTTATATAAAAACTTTCATGGGTGGTAGGATGTATAAAGACATTCTTATTATCAACGTATTCACAATAATTGCAACTATTGCAGGAATTAGTTCCTGTAAATATTTCAGGTTCATTTCTTATAAAAGTAGGATGACATAACATTTTATATAAATTATTCTTATTTCGAAAAGCAAATTGTGGTTTATCTTCCAAAAACTTAAAAACTTCTGGTTCAATTTTCAATAAGTCCCAATATTTTGTAATTATACTAGTAATAGAATGTATATCTTGTGTATAGTGTATAGGAAATCTTAATTTACTTTGTTCATTATTCAAAACATTACTATTCTGATTTCTGTATCTAACAAGACCAGGTTCAGAAAATATAGGGCAAGCAGTATCACTGCGTAACTCTGTAACCTCACTTATAGTTTGACTAATTTCAGAGGTCTTGTATTTTCTGTCATGAAACCTGGTACTAAGAACTAACATTTCCTCATCATATTGTTCACTATTAGAATTTAATCTAGAAGTTCTAATACATTGGCCCTTTAAGACGTTCCTAAACACATGTGAAGGATGCATGCTCTCTCTGTGGAGCAAGGTGTTCCTATGACATACTTTACGATGAACACCTGTATTAAAGTTTCCATCATTCATTACATATATTGATATCCAAATAGGATATCATATTATTGGAACTAGTCATAACAAAATTTAAAAAAGGACATAAAGTATCAACTTGTTCTTCAAAAGAGACCAGACTATCATAACTACCTTTCCAAAGGAAGAATAAATCATCCACAAAACGCTTATAAAATAATACATTCTGTTGGTATAAAGTAAGTTGATACAAATATTTTTCTTCCCAAAAAGCCATGACTAGATTGGCGTAGCTATTGGCACAAGATGTGCCCATAGCTACGCCATCTTTTTGCATATAAAAATAGTTGTTAAACACAAAAATATTGCTCTCAAGAACAATTTCCAACAGAGAGCAAATAAAATCAATTTTACAGTTAGTAAAATCTGAATGTATTTTCAAATATTCACTAACATATTCTATACCGTTCTCATTGGGAATATTTGTAAATAGGGATTTTACATCCATAGTAACTAATATTAAGTCTGCATATTGGCTTTTATCTTTAATCATCTCATAAAAGTCTAATAAGAACTCTTTGGAATCCTTTAATATATTATTATTAGCATTAACAAAAGGCCTCAAAGTCTTTTCTAAAAAATAAGAAATATTCTCAGTCACCCAACCACGTCCTGAGACTATAGGTCTCATGGGGGGATTCACAGAATCCTTATGAATTTTGGGTAGGCCTTGAATGAAAGGAATTATAGGTTCATCCAACAATAAATAATCATACAATTGATAATCTATAACACTCATCTTATACAAATCCTCTAAATTATTATATACATTTTGAACTATTTGTTTTATTTCATAAAAAGAGATTATCTTATAAAATTTACCATCTGATAACATATCAGACATTTTCTTATTATAGTCAATGTTATCAAAAATAACAATAGATCCGCCTTCATCAGCCGGCCTTATTGTAATATTTCTGTCATCAGTCAAATCACGAAGTGCCTTGATTTGTTTAAAGTTTAAATTATTTCTTAAACAACTGTGTTTCTTACTGGTATCTAGATGTATGTCATAAAGATCTTTCTCAACTGCTTTACTAAATACCTCTATAGTAGGATGTAAATTAGGGTTAAATAAACTAGGTTTTTTAAAGCTACCATGATGCTCACTACTGTTTTAGAATACATAACTTTGAGTTGTAAGTTCCTTGTAAATAACTTTAAATCTAAGATAGTATCAGTTATGTTGCTTTGTCTGCTTGGAACAAAGGACAATCCTTTGTTAAGCAATTCTCTTCCAAATTTATTAATTGGTCTATGAGATAATAATAATCCCTTCACTTGCAGCCAATTGCAAGAATTCATCAATCTCACATATGAATTTAGCCGTAGGTTCAATGGACATGGTGGTATAAAACCGACCATCTTTAAGTTGTCTGTCAGCTTCAGCTAAATACATACTCAAGTCCATAACCACTATGGTTCCACCCTTGTCACCATTAACAATCACAATATTTTTATTGTTCTTCAGATTTTCCAATGCGTGTTGTTTTGACACAGTTAAATTATGATGAACTAACTTCCTGTCAAAATGTATGCCAAAATGTAAATCTTTAAGCACACATTTTTGGAAAATATTGACATGCTTGTTCATAGGGGGAACAAATGTGGATTTATGAAAATTAAATGAAAGTAAAGAAGAAACATTTGACTCTTGAAAAACATTGCTATCAAAGTATAATCTGAGATTTAATAATCTACAGAATGAACTTAAATCATCCACAAAGGAATCTTCAGAAACCATGTAGGCAGGAATAAAGTTCAGACCTTTATTCAACACAATATATTCAATGTCAGACAAGACCAAAGAAGAGATGTTATGTACATTATGTGTATTCATTATTTGGGTTTCAAAAAGTCCAGCAGAGCTCGTACGCTTACATCTTGACCTGTGTTTTCTCCCTCCCTTCCTCCTATGTCTAAAGGGACATTGTTCCTACTTGTACCACCACCGGTATCAAAATTTCTGAAGGAACAACTTTTTTTGAGAGCTTGTGACATTTGTTGTGACTCGATTTCAGTGTCTGTAAAAGAGGACAAATCCTCACCAGATATATCAGTAGTACTTTTCTTAAGAATAGATTTTTTTCCTTTTTCTTTTTTGGCCAGCACCAGGGGATCCCCCTTTGAAAATTTAACACTTTTGGATGGCTCAAAGGGTTTACCTGTGCCATAATCTTTAGCATCCCTATAAAATTTATGAAATTTCCTTTCTTTTAATTCTTTTTCAAATTCTAGTAACTCAGTACTAAACTTATGAAAACAGGTTCCACAGACTGACTGACCATCAAATTGTTTAGCCAGTTCACACATCTGAGTAACTTCAGGCACACAACTATGCATCTTCTGTTCATAAAATGCATGTAGTATGTGAACAAATTGCATAGATGTGGTCTGTTGTATTTCAGCCATGCTGTAAGTAAGGTGTTATCCGCCTGACCCACCAAGGGCTTAATGCAGATATGCAAACCCCTTGGAGAGATGCCCTTGGATAAATACGCCTTAAATAATTTCAAGTGTCATACACCGGATCTTAAATTTTTCATGCTCCTCAAGAGCTTATCAAAGATTTCTGTGCACTGATGACCAGGTTGCAGTTCTTTATTAGGATTAGTATCTAGATTAGTATCTAATCCAAAAACTTGGATGTCATCGTTATCTGCCGAAAGCCCTTCCAAAATAGTCATCAGATCCATTATACAAAGTGTATACCTAATTCACAAACCCCACTAATGTCAATATATGTAAAGTAATGTGTTTGTAAGATTGCCCAAACAATCCAATCAATGAAGCTTTCATGTATTACAAAGAATAAGTTCCACCAGTCAAAATGGCTATAAATAACAATAAAATATACTATGACATTAATCAAAAATATGTCCCAACTGAAAAATAATACAAACCTCTATATAAAAAGTTATTATTAATTACAGTGTCACAAATACACATAGCTAGATGGAAGTTGGATGCAAGGCAATTATCTAGATAAAAAAATGGTTAATATTATTAAAGTACAGCAATATAATAATCTAGGCCTGTAGATTTATATACCAAAAGCCTTGCAACCCCATGTACAAGCAACACTTCAAAAATGGCCTTTAAAAAGTCAATACCAGTCTAAATCCTTTGTACTGCTCAAATAGTTTCTGAAAGAAGCTGTCATACTTGAAAAAAGATAAAATCCACATCCACAAAGCCATTGTCAAATTTGTAATTTGTATAGTCCACTGTAACATTGAAGCACAAAAACGATTCACATAGAAAGCTTACACATACCCATATATTGAAAAAAAGATGGATCCCGCCAACAAAAATGATGGTTTGTGCTAAACCATTAGTTCAAACATGAAAAGTCCCAAAAAAGTTTCCAAAATCATGATAATTTTCCAAAGGGAGATCTCGTGCTGAAAAAAAGATAAAATCCACCCTTGCAAAGCCATTGTCGCATGCGTGATTAGTACGATTTCCTGAAGCACTTGAACACAAAAACGATTCACATCATAAGCTTACACATGCCCATTTATTGCAAAGAAGATGAATTGCACCAGCCAAAATGTCAATTATGCACCAATACCTTGGTTCAAACATGAAATGACACACTTCTCTTTTATAAAACAGTTACCGGATTCGTGGTGTCACCAAAGTAGTTCCCACAGAATGAAAATACAATCCTCACAATATTCAAAGTTGTAATTTCTCACTGTTTGTAAAAGTTAGTGTGTATCCATGAGAAAATGGCAAGCTCACCACTGACCAAAAGAGACATAAAAATAATGATTCTTCACAAACAAAGGTAGGCCAAAGATGGGTTACTATTTACATTACATATAAGCCATAGAAATTAGCATATAATACAAACATAGAAGTTTCTGTTCCCCTACTTGAACTCACTGAATACTTATCTTGTTCATTTTTCATTGATTTTACTTATAATAATTTAAATAATTAATTAAATAATTCAACAAGGTACCATTCATCAGAGTTCAGACTCAAATGTAAAACAATTATCACCATATATAATAGCAGTAACAGTAGAGTGTTTTGAAAAAAAATGCTGTCATGGAGACTAATGCCTTCTATGGTTTAGAAATGTCATGTATATCCTGGTTAAACAATAGTAGTGAGACTGTAGTGCAAATGTCATCATTATTCTTTCTAAATATAGTTAATGTCAATTATGGCAGGTATCACAGCTATGAGTGCTGTTTGGTCAATCCTGATATGGTGTGCGCGGATGCAGCTGTGTCTGGCAGCTTGTACAAATGTCATTATTATTCTGTCTAAACATAGGTAAAATCAATTATGGCAGGTATCATAGCTTAAAGAGCTGTTTGATTTAGCCTGACATGGTGTGTGTGGATGCAACTGTGTCTGGCAGCTGTTGTATGTTGCTGTTTTTGTCTCCGGGAAAATGTGGGTTGCGGCTTGTGATTGAGGTTTACTGATGCTAGTGTATTTGGAAGAGACATTTGGTGTTTTAGCCTGGATCCAGGGGATTGGGGTGGATAAAACTGTGATTTAGGATATACTGGCAGAGAATAGTTTGTTTATACATCTGCTGAGTGAGAGGTGGGAAGGCTGGAAGAATGTGTTATCTCTTGTGGCGGCTTGTTTGGAGACTTTTTTTTTATCTGTTTGTTCTCCGTTCTTTTCCTGGCTGCTGCCTCACTGAAAGGGAGGGAATTTAGGCTTGATGTTGCAGTGAAGTGAAGCTTTGCTTCAGGTGCATTGCAAGCCTCTGGTATGCAGTACACAGACACACTAACTGAAACAGATGCTCCCAGGTTACTATGGTAATGGAGACAGAGTGACGATAATGATTAACAGCTCTGAGGTGCCTCCGAGATGATTCTTGGCAATTAAGTTTTTGGTTTTAAAAAAAATATATACTAAAGGGGCAGTTTTAAACCACATGTACATATATTGATGGTCTCCCAACACATCGTTTAGCTCATTAAGTTGATTCTTGATTAAAGGAAAAAAAAAATAAGTGCAATTTATATTTAAAATGTATTTTGGTCCAAACACATTAAGGATTTACATAAGATTGTAAGTCTGAGTTATTGTGAAAGACTAAGAGCACTTGGTTTTGTGCAGTACCCTTTGCAGTGGTCTGGGAGGTGAGCTTGCTTGGACTTGTTGGGCATATGGGGCTAGCTGATTCTATGGGTGTTTGGGGTTGCTGTGAAGTACTAGAGAGTCATCAGATTTCCTTCATGGAAATATCCGTGGGAATGGAAGGTGTGTTGAGTGGTTCACTGGCAGAGTGGCCACTGCATGGAACAGGACAGATATTGGTTTGGATATTTTAAGAACAGCCTGGAAACACACCACATGAACTAGTGAATGGCATTCTGGCAAAACTGGATGGGCATTGTTGCCCATGCTTGAAGTACTGATATCTGTGCATGTACGGATGGAAATATACTTATAACAAATAAGAAACTAAAAGGGTCTCATAATTTAAAGTCTACAGACTGTATAAACATGCTTGGAAGGAGCGAATAGGAATAAGCATTACAGCTTGTGGTCTCTCAAATAACTAAGCAACAGCCCCCCCCCAAAAAAAAAAAAAAACACAATAGTTATGTAATGTATGATTTTTAGTAAATCTAGACATAAAATATATAATTGTTATATAAGATGAAGCAGTCTGCTGAATTAAGATATTAAAGACAGGACTTAATAACATGGGTTTGTGTATAATAACACTACTATCTTAACTTGTCATAAATGACATACACTACATTGAACATCAAGGGGAAGCATGATGATTTTCTTATATAAGTAAATGTGCATAACAAGTCATGTAATTGCTTTAACTTGAATTGTAGTTTTTGTAACCCATCTTGACCATATATAATACTTCAGTAGTTACCAAGGTAACTAATATTTTATACATGACAATAAACTGACAAAGTTGTTCAAGGGAAACAATAGAAACCTGAACTAGGAATGCCAGAGACTGTAACAATCACATTATGAACAAATAGTATTAAATTGACAATAATCACTCAGTTTAACCATTGCTGATTATACAAAATAGAATGTTGTCATTTAAATTTAAAAACTTTCAGTATATGCCATAAAATGGCAATTTATGAATATGGAAAGGGAACTTGTAATCATTAATCAGAATAAGTGAATTTGTTGTTTTAACTTATAATTTCACTCATTTTATAATAAGACATGACAGATATGAAAATCCTTATGTGTAGGAAATAGGGGGGAAGAGGGATGCACTGATAATTACAATGCACTAACTTTCATCAATGTTCACATAAAACAAACTTGATGCTTTAAGTAAGTGATTACTTCAATGCATGCAAACAATGAAATATAACTTCTGATATATCCAGTAAAATACATTGTATTATAAACATTAGGTATAAATATTATTACCATCTATTTATCTTAAGTAATAAGTTTTGAAAGACTTCATCAGTAAGGGTGAATATGCTAAATAACTGTGTACTATAATCTTTTACTGAGGTTTTATATATGATGCATCCTGCTTTACTATGATTGAATTGCTTGTCATCTATCTTTCATGTAAATATTAATTGTTTATATAATAAATATACATTTATATTGTATTAAAATTCTGTCTAATCTACAATAGTACTATATTTGTTCAAAATAATATAAATAGTGCTTATTTCTATTACAGATATTTTCAGTATGATAATTCAATTTATGGAGCTCAGATGTTCTGGATTGTCAAGGTATGAGTGATAATCTGATGGACTTAGGTTTATCCATCTGATTAGGAATGATTTTCATTCCATGGCTAGTGTGGGTCTTAGTTTTGTTAACATTTATTAATTTAAATTTATTTCACAAAAACATTTTTAGTATGCCTGGCCAAAACATTACTTTATTGGTAAACACTCAAAGTATAAAACTGATAATTTCCTTTAAAAGCTCAAACATATACTTTATAGTTATCAGAGGAAAATGTTTAATAGTCACAATAAAACAAAAAAAAATACATAGTCTAAATAACCTTAGATGGATTTAACTTTATTATCTATAAATACCAATGGCTTAAACAATCCTAGCAAGAGAATAACAAAATAACTAAGTGGACTTGAGCTTGATTTATTAAAATTGAAGCGTTTGCAGACGCAACGCTATCATTTTGACATATGCATCGAAAAAAGGATAATACCTAGGGACTTAAGAGTATTGAAAATGCCGACTACGGGCAATACGTATCCCGAACTTTTGCGACGTTGGCAACAGCTCAATATAGAGGTGAACTTAAAATATATGAAGCTTTTGAACGTCTTCTTTTTACCTGAAGAAAAGACTTTATGTGACTCAAACAGAGTCAAAGTTACTTATATAATAATTTTAACGATAAAGTGGTTGATTTCAAACTAGAAAAGGTTATGGATAATGTGATGTTGTATGAAAAGAGGTTATTAGAACAAAAAAGACATGAATTATCAAGGGATAGATACGATTTTTCTAATGGCCAAGTATTTACTTGGCCTAGATATAATTCCAATAATTTTAATGCTCGTAACACTGCAATACATAGTAGTGGACAAGTGCCTGTTCATATTACAACTGATATAGGAAGTGTTGTTAATAACAGCATTGACGATAATCATGTACAAGTCAGGGATAGTGAAACTAAAGCTGTCTCTAATTCTACTAACCATACTTTAGAACCCAACATTGTTTGTTTAGAGAAGCCTAATAGACAGGATGAAGTCTCACAACCCATACCTTCCACACAGGTGGTACGCAGTAAAATACGATCGTCACAGACACAAAACTGTGTTCAGGAACTACCCTGCCCTTTCCCTATTGCAGACCAATACAAGAAAGGCAGGGATCGGTCGATGAGCAGGGGCAGACAGAAGAGAAAGGCCCCAGCCAACGACTTGAGAGAACCCACCATAAAAAGAATGTGGGAGAAGTTAACTTAGTACATAACCTCTCCCACAGACCATTGGATGTGAATGATTTAGAGGTACTGAACAAAGGCCTATCGTTTGTGCCCACCAAGCCTAGTAGTATTACTGAATCTATCTTAGACCTGAAGCTGTTTACTAGGAACTTGCAACTGAAGGTTATGTTTTCTGATAAAAATACTACTCTACGAACTACAAATATTAGGAAACCTAGTTTAATGGTCCCTAATTTACATCCCTCCATTGAGGTTTTTTATAAAGCAGTTGAAAAGGAATTTTATTCCTTACAAAGCCAACATGCTAAACCAATGAGAGGCAATCTTACGTTGAAACAATCTAGGGCTTTGAATGGATTGATACATGACAACAATATCACAATCAGACTTGCAGATAAGGGTGGTCCGACAGTGATATTTGATACGATTGATTATAAGCTTAAAATGTTAGAGATGTTAAATGACTCTGATCATTATACAATATTGCAGGAAAATGATGTACTTCGAATTATTAGTAATGTATATAATGGATTGGAAGAGATGTATAAAATGGGCATCATTGATTATCAATTATATGACTATCTGCTTCTCGATGAACCTATCACACCCATCATTAAAGGCCTGCCGAAAATTCATAAAGACCTTTATAACCCCCCCATGAGACCTATAGTCTCTGGAAGGGGGTGGGTGACTGAAAACATTTTGTTTTATTTGGAGAAGACACTGCAGCCCTATGTTTCCAATAATAATGCCATTTTAAAAGATTCCAAAGAATTCTTGTTAGATTTTTATGAAGCTGTAGCCATTTATGGTGGATCAACAGAACTGCTTCTTGTCACAATGGATGTCAAATCCTTATTCACCAACATTCCTAATGACAAGGGATTGGAATTTATTCATGTATATTTAAACAGACATTCCAATATGCCCACAAGCAGAGTTGAATTTATATGTAATTTATTGGAATTGATATTGGAAAGCAATGTTTTCATTTTTGATGGGAAGTTTTACTTACAAAGGGATGGCGTAGCTATGGGCACATCATGTGCCAATAGCTACGCCAACCTAGTTATGGCACATTGGGAGGAAGACAGAATGTGTAAACTTGAAACCTATCAGAGACATGTCGTCTTCTATAAACGGTTTGTAGACGACCTTTTTTTCTTATGGAAGGGCAATGTACAGGATTTGATATATTTTTATGAGGAGGTAAACGAGTTAACTAGTTTTTTGAAATTTACCATTACATACTCTGAAGACACTATTTCGTTTTTAGATGTCAGTATTAAGCGTCTACCGAATGGAAATATTAATACAGGAATACATCGTAAGTCCTGTCATAAAAACACTTTACTTAATAGAGATAGTATGCACCCCCCCATGTTTTTAGGAATGTCTTAAAAGGCCAATGCATGAGGGTTTCCAGATTGAACTCATGCACCACCCAGTTTGATGAAGAGATTTTAGATTTGCAAAATAGATTCTGTCAGAGGCATTATAAATCAACAGAGATCACTAATGCCGTTATGGAAGTGAGACAACTACGACAACATCGAGCCTGCCCCATATGTTCAGAACATGGTAGGCTTGAATACAGACCAATAGATGATAATATGATACATCAGGAAGATAAAAATGTCAGATACACTCTCCATTACACACAAGACATAAGACATATAAAGAGAGCTATTTACAAATATTGGGACATATTAAATATAGACCCAGAAATCTCCAAATATTTAGAGGATGAACCTAGATTTGCATATAGAAACAAGAGCAATCTTTATAAAATACTTTGTTGCTCTGATTCCAGAACTAGAAATAATCATGGAATTTATGAAGGAACCAAACCTTGCAATAAATGTAGCTATTGTAGTTACATTTCTAACACTCATGCCTTTATACATCCAATCACAGGTGACTTTATTAATGTTAAGGTGAATGCCCGCTGCGATACCAGACATGTAATATACTTGGCTAGATGCACAATATGTCCATCCTTCTACATAGGAAAGACAGATAGAATGCTCAAAGAAAGAATTAGGGAACATCTGTACCAAATTCGTATTCGATCAGAAGTTAATGCATTATCCAAACATATTATGGATAAGGGTGACAATCATAACTTCATTTTTTCTGCCTTACAAATTACAGAGGTTAGCATAAGAGGAGGTGACATTAGAAATTTAACTGAATCCATAGAAGCTGAATGGATTATTAGAACTAGGGCCCATATCTATCCAGGTCTCAATGACAGAGTGCCACTGAAGCCTGCCCTTAAAAAGAAGAGACATAGACTTTAGCTTTCATTTCCCTTTTCATACCAATTCAGATGTACATCATAGAACTTGTGCATTCCAGCTTAGTCATCACACATAACTGTTCTGTTTTTAGTCATTTTAACCATATTCTTTTTGATAGACATTTGACATAACTCATACCTATATATGTTTATCACGAAATAGATATATATTGCAAGGCTTGCAACACCTAACCAATATATTTTATTCTAGTGTTTTTAGCCTTTTTAGTTCATCTGATAAATAAGTCTACCATGATTTATATATACATATATTTATATTAGGTGTATGACAATCAGTACTAATGAATACACACATATCATATAAACATATATTTATGCATATAAGCACATTTATACGTTTTAGTACATGCATTTATATTTATATATAGGTATTAGTATTACTATTTAGATGTCTAAATATGATTTTAAATTTTATATATAAAATCATATATTTGTATTTAATATGTTACAAGTTTATAGAGACTTCTTATATATGTATATACCTTTTAATATTAATTGATTAATTAGTTTTAGTTAATTTGCTGAATACGTGTATAAAAGTGTGTTTCTGATAGGCTGTTTTTGTGGTTTGAAAAAGCTGTAAGCGAAAGCGCTCACCCGAAATAAATTGTGTTCTGGTTCACGTATACATCGTATTTTCTTTGGACTGAATAGTCAATTCATTGAAAGACTCCTACAGTGTTATATTTATTCATGGACCTTGCAACGAGTGTTATTGAATTTATTCACTAAAGGACTGTGAATTTGTGTTTTGGTATTTGCATCTCCCGTGGAGAGTTGACCAGCAGGCAATTTTTGATATTACTGAAATCCTAGCAAGAGACCAAATCTACTGAAATATTTAAAACTGAACAAAACACAAATTGTCTTCCTTAAAGAAACTCATTTCAAAACAAATGACAATTACAAATGTAATCCTAAGGAATATATGATATTGGCATAATCCACTTATAAGATAAAGACAAATGGGGTAACAATTTTATGGAAAACAAATGTGATTATAAGTATAAATCTAAAGAAGGCCTTATGGTATTAGTAATAGTTAAATATAATAACATAATATGGACCCTAGCCAAGCTATACTGGTTCCCAGGCATTGGAACAGGAACTGTTAATAAATACTTGGATTTAATTTCCAATAATTATAAAGGCAACTTAATATTATGAGGACATTTTAACTGTATATTTGATATTGCTGAAACTACAAATAAAAGACCGCTGCATACATCTGCTGTATCAAAAGTTTTAAAAAAGTGGGTAGAATAATTTCATCTGGCAGATACTTTCAAATTTAAAGAAGATAAATCTTTGTTGTTTTCCCATCAAAATCACAGATTTGGTACCCAAACTAGAATAGATTAAATATTTGCTGCCCATGACTTACACTCTAAACTCATTAATTTCTCAATCACTCCCTGCCCCTTTTCAGACCACAATTCATTGATACTAAAACTTCAAAATGGATACAAACCATTAATCTTTAACTCCAAAATTCTAGCATATATAACTAAAATTAAAAAGTTCAAACCCTGGTTATTATATGAATTACAGTTCTTCTTAGATATTAATTACACCACAGAGATAAGTGAAATAATGATATTGGACTCATTAAAAGCTTACATATATGGTAAAACCCTAACCTGGTATAAAAAAAAATCAGAGAATGGGATTCTGAATTATTAGATCTATAATCCAAACTTTTTTTCAGTAAAAGCTGAACAAATCAAATTCATTTGGAGATGAAAAAGAAAGCAGATGTATTAAAAATAAACACAACAAAATTCTAACACATAAAACTAGTTTAGCTTTAGAAAAACTAAAAATTAATACCTTGGCCACTTCTGCCAAATATCTACATAATTTATCCACAAGAATCAAAATACAATCAAAAGCTAATAAAATTAAAAGTATATTTTATGAAAAGAAATGGAAAAATGTCTCAGATATAGGTAACATTCTTGATGCCTACAGAAAAAACTATATTGAACATTTCCAAAAAGAAAATATACATATACTGAACAATTAAATCTAGATGACAAATGTTCTAATATAAAAAAACAGAAAAATTAAAACTAGATCTGCAAGCACCCATATCGTACAAATAAATTACAGATACAATAAAAGAGGGTAAACATAATAAAGCTCCAGGTATAGATGGCATAATTATGGAAATATATAAACTTTTTCCTTCAAATATACTATCCCTCTTCCATGAAACTCTATTAAAAATTCAGTCACAAGCTTTAATACCACCATCTTGGAGATATTCCTTAATCACACCATTCCTAAAGGAAAACAAATCCCCAAACCTCTGTACCTCATATAGACCTATATCATTATTAAATAATGACTATAAGATATTTATGACAATATTAACTAACAGAATAAAAATACAACTATCCAAAACAATAAATAATGATCAAACTGGATTTATATATCATAGACACACACATGACAATATTAAAAGGATAATTTCTCTTATAGATTATATTAATAAAGAAAATAAAGAAACACTCATAACTGGCTTAGATATAGAGAAAGCCTTTGATTCCCTAAATTGGGACTATTTATTGAAAATCCTAATGCTATTTGTGAATTTTCTGCATCCTTTGTTCATCTCCTAAAGACTATATATGCAAATAATTTAGTGTATGTCAAGTTAGGTCCTTTTACCTCTGAATCTATACATATAACAAAAGGCACTAAACAAGGTTGTCCCATGTCACTGATTCTGTTTGCTCTGGCTATTAAAATATTGGCAGATTCAATTTGTAACAATATACAAATCAAAGAACTAGATGTTTATGAACAATACAATTCTAAAGTAATGCTATTTGCCAATGACATATTACTAACATTAGCTAATGCAAAAGAGACATTAGAAGAATTAGACATATTCATTGACAAATTTCACATGACTTCAGGACTCCATTTCAATAAATCAAAATCAATTTTTTTATTTAAAAAAAAAGAACTGCAGACTAAGGAGGATCACATCACAGGGAATAAGAATCTACCTTAAATATCTAGGAATTGAGTTATGCAAGGATAATAATGAATTATTCTCAAAAAACTACAATAATATTATCAATACAATTAAAATCTCTGTGGAAAATGGAACAAAATAATATTAACATTTGAAGATAGACTGCAGTTAATAAAATGGTTTTACTGGCCAAGATCCTATATATAGCCTTGGCAATACAACTGTTACCAAAAAGGAATATACTTAAAGAAATAAATTCATGCCTGATATTTTAATAATACATTTTTTTTATGGTTTCCTAAAAGAAACAGAATAGCTTTAATACATATCAGACCATGTAAACAGGGAGGATTAAACTTCCCTGATATAGAAACATATATAAAAGCATCAATATCTAAAATAATCTCAGACTGGATAAGTCCAAATTACTCTGCAAACTGGAAAGAATTACTAACTGTAATATCAATAATGAATTTGAGTTACAAAAAAAATGTCAAATAACAGACAAAAACAATTTGCCATAGCACATATTATGTATTAGTATGCAATATAACATAATTAAACCCACTAAAACTTGTATGATTAATTATTACATTCACTCATTTAGCAAAATTATTAATGCAAATATAGATTTAAAAATCTGGTTTGATCTTTTAACACCATTTATAGTCACAAAGAACTTTCAACATAAAATATATAGAGAAATTATTAATTCCTGGGAACAGAAAGGATTTGTTTGTTGGCTCCAATGTATCAAAGAACTAAATGTTTTAGATATGCAAGTAATAAAAACAACATACAAAATTCCATAACAGGACTGGCTAACTTTACAGAGTATTCTGTCATATTCACAAGATTTAAGTAGAATAATTAACAATTCTTCATTTAAAGAAATACCAAATTTACAAAATATATATATGAAATCATATATGATGACTTTGACATGGGAAACATTATTTCAAAATTTTACAAAATATTGATAAACTATAAAATAACACCCAGAACCTCATATTGGAAATATATAACAAAAGGACACTCAATACAGTTAACTGAAGATATTAAAACAAATATATTATTATCGATAACATCTACAACCTTTACACAATACTGGAAAGTTGTTAATTGGAAATGATTGCACAGAGCATTCTTAACCCCAGACAGAATCAGTAAAATTAGATCTACCATAAAAGGAATATGTTGGAGATGTGAGCAAGTACACAGTGCAGACTGGAACCACATTTTCTTTGATTGTGTTAAAATTAAGCCATTTTGGAATGGTATTAATAACTTTCTACAAGCTTTATTTAATTAATAATTTTATTTAACTAAAGCTCTTGTATTATTAAATGTGAATGAAGGTCTTCATTTGAATAGGTCAAACATGTACCTAGTATGGACTATACTTGCAATTTCAAGGAAGTGTATACCAAGAAAATGGAATACAAACACAATACCAACTTTGGAAGACTTCTACAGCCTACTGAAGACCACAGCATTATTGGAAATTAAAGAACTAAGAATTTATCCAAAGCCATTTATCAACAACCCTTGGGGAAAAGTCTTAAAGTTGATTGACACTATACAGTAATTGATCAGACACTCTGATAATGGATTGGACATACTTTTAAAGTAACTATATACATTAAGATCAGTTATAGTGTCAGGCTAATGTAAATTTTGTACATAGTTATTCAAGATGTTATGTAAAAATACTATGGAATTCATTCAAATGTATTTGAAAAATAAAAAAAGTTGAGAAAAAATGTTTCTTTTTTTTTTTGTCTTTATGGTAAAAAAGTAATTTTCTTGCAGAGTATATATATATATATATATATATATATATATATATATATATATATATATATATATATATATATATATATGTGTGTGTGTGTGTGTGTGTGTTCACTAAACACACTACTATGGCAGAATATCATCATCTTTCGGCTGTTCCCATTAGGGTGTCATCACAGCGGATCACCTGTTTCCATTTCTTCCTGTCTTCTGCATCTTGGTCTGTCACACCAACCATCTGCATGTCCTCTCTCACCACATCCATAAACCTTATCTTAGGCCTTCCTCTTTTCCTGTTACCTGGTAGCTTCATCCTTAGCATCTTTTTCCCAATATACTCAGCATCTCTCCTCAGCACATGTCCAAACCAACGTAATCTTGCCTCTCTGGCTTTGTCTCCAAACCTTCCAACCTAGGCTGACCCTCTAATATAGTTATTCCTAATCCTGTCTACCCTCATCACACCCAGTGCAAATCTTAACATCTTTAACTCTGCCACATCCAGCTCAAACTCCTGCCTTTTTGTCAATGCCACTTTCTCCAACCCATATAACATAGCTGGTCTCACTACCCCCTTGCAGACCTACCCTTTCACTCTTACAGGTACTCGTCTGTCACAAATCACAACTGACACTCTTCTCCACCCACTCCATCCTGTCTGTATTCTCTTCTTCACCTCTCTTCCACACTCACCATTACTCTGAACTATTGACCCCAAGTATTTAAACTCATCCATCTTCGTCACCTCTACTCCTTGCATCCTCACCATTCTTCTATCCTCCCTCTCATTCACACACATATAGTCTGTCTTAGTCCTGCTGACCTTCATTCCTCTTCTCTCTAAAGCATATCTCCATCTCTCCAGGGTCTCCTCCACCTGTTTCCTACTCTACTACAGATCACAATGTCATCTGCAAACATCATAGTCCATGGGGACTCCTATCTGATCTCGTCTGTCAACCTGTCCATCACCATTGCAAATAAGAAAGGGCTCAGAGCTGATACTTGATGTAACCCCACCTCTACCTTAAACGCATCCATCACTCCCACAGCAGACCTCACCGCTGTCACACTACCCTCGTACATATCCTGTACCACTCTTACATACTTCTCTGACACTCCTGACTTCCTCATACAATACCACAACTCCTCTCTAGGCACCTGTCATATGCTTTCTCTAAGTCTACAAAAACACAATGCATCTCCTTCTGACATTATCTGTACTTCTCCATCAACACTCTCAGAGCAAACATTGCATCTGTAGTGCTCTTTCCTGGCATGAAACCATACTGCTGTTCACTAATCATCACGTCCCTTCTTAACCTAGCTTCCACTACTCTTTCCCATTACTTCATGTTGTGGCACTACTATGGCAGAATATATGCACACTATATACATATGTATAGATTGGTTAAGAGGTTATGAGCTTTGCAGAAGTAAAGATAGATGGAAGCTGTGGCTACTGGAGAGGGAATTATGTGACTGCATTTTTATTGAAAAACTTACATTTGACCTATTTATGTAGAAAGAATTTTAGTTCTGAGTGGAACTTAAGGTAGGACAAGATGTCCTTTACATGTGTTAGTATTGACGATTACATTTTAGAGGCAAGAATGAAAAAGGCATGTGAAATGTAGACTTGAATTTGGTTGTTATAAGTTGTGAATTTCCAGTGTAGTTTTTGCAGTAAGAAGGAAAAGGATTCCAGGGATGTATTCTTGTAAATTAAGCCTGAAATTAAGAGTGTGGTGAAGTTGCAGAGGGAGCCATTTGGTCCTTTGAAGAGTGAGCTGTGAATTGACAGATGTTATTTCAGTTGATTTGTAGGGCTGTATTTATTTATTTATTCCGAGGTGGCTGCAATTAGATTGTCTGTATTTGAGCTGAAGAAGCAGGACTCTACTAGTCAACAGTTTAATGTTCTTTTTGCTGAAGTAAAGAGCACAGTTTCCATGCATGTCACACTTGTTCAGTTCTATTTTCAAGTTAGTAGTTGGAAATAACAAGTTTCTAAATAGTGTGTGATTACTCAACATTGTTTGTTCTGCTATCTATCACCAAGCTACTTCTGAGTAAGATCATTGAACCCTGTTGCCAAGGAACTCTGAATTAAACCTCTCACAATTGCTGTTTGTACCTATAGCAAGCAGCTTCTCACTTTTGGAAGAGCCATTGGTCTATTTATGTTCACACTGTATGTATATGTATTTTAATTAACTCATGACTCTTTTCTTCTGCAGAAGTATGGAAGATGTCCATGTTACTTGCAGCACCTAATAAGTATGCATAAACTTGCCACTATAGGTTTCATTTCGCACTGACATGCTCATTACTCAAGACACACAGTGTAAATTGACTTGTATGTTTTACTTTTCATTTCTTTTTTTAATGGCTAAAATAACTAGACAAATTATAATCAAAATAATACATTGCAGAAGTGGGAGTTATGGTTTTGATCTTCTTCCCCTGGCTAGCACATTTGATCTGTCTGGCTTTGCTCTTGGGATCAGACATGAACAGTTGGGAGAAACTACAATGACAACTTCCACCCCGTCTGGATTTTATTGCTTAAATAATTTACCTAATGGCAGATCACAATATGGGCAGTTTCAGTAGCTACCTTGAGGCTTCTCTTAACTTATGGAAACCCTATAGCCACCCCCTCCAAAAAAAAAAAACACTTTCATTAAAAAAAAAAAATTGTTTAGCTCTGCTAACTCATTTTATTTAGCTTATATGATGAACATAAAATTACATAAAATGTCCCCAGTGATCCTATGCACATTAATGTAAATTTCAGTTGCCTTCTGTATGATGCATTAGGAAGGTACCAAAGTCTGTGAATAGTATGCAGTATAAAGGAGGGTTGGAGGTATCTATAGCGAGTTGCAGTAATGTGAAGCAAGTATTTTTTAAATCTCAGCAGGTAACCAGATAAATCATCAACAATTGCTGTCATAAATAACTGGGAGAGGAATGTAGATAGGCTGAGGATGAAATAAACTGCAACATGATTGCTCAATTAAATGCATACATGTCAAGGTCTGTAAATTTGCCTCACAATTTTGCACTTTCCCTCAAAATTTTTCATTTTCTTTCAATTCACCAACAACTAAAGTCAGTCAATAAGCTAGACATTAGAATTTCATAGTTATTGCTCAGAAAATGGATGTTGATGCAAATCCTTTTATTATATTAACTTTTTAAGTGAATGAGAGTTGTATTTAAAATTTGACCCAGACATACATTTCTACTATAGCCTTCATCTTGCAGAACATCAATGAGTTTGTGCCATGTTTTTTTCTTGTTCCTCATAAAGTTTTGATATTCTGTGGTTTTACAGTCAGTCAATAATGCCAGAAATTAGCATTTCATACTTATTGTTAAGAAAATGCATGTTGATGCAAAACCTGTCCATTTATTAACATTTTAAGTGAATTTAAAGTAATATTCAAAATCTGTCCCTTGATTTGGGGCTTTTCTCCTCTTATTACAAGTTATTTTGTACTTTGTCCAGGATTCTGGAACAAAGTAATTGAAAGTATCATTTAAAGTCTAACTGCATTTGCGTGAAATAAGTTGGAATATTTACTTTCTGGCTATTGTTTGTGTGTAATACAGTCCCTAACTTTGCTTCATATCTTTGGTCTGTGCCTGAAAATCTTTGGCTGTCTGGCAAGTTGTTGAGGAGTACAGTCACTAAGTGGGTGAAGGGGGCTAACTGTGGATGAAAGCAACTTATCCTCATGTGCTTGCTTATTTTAAAGTCTGGCATTTTAATACTAGTGTGCATTTGTATGAAATGTGTTGGATTATTTATTCTCTTACAACTGATCATGGGACTCAAAGATGAAACTGTCCCGGATTTTACAGACTGTCCTTCACTTTGCATCATACTTTTGTTCTGTGCCTCATATTGTTTATGTTATTTTTTCCTGGTAAACTATTGAGGAATGCAGCCACTAAACAGGAAGGCTGGCTGTGGATGAAAGCAACATACCATCTTACTATATGGTCATTTTAATGTCTGGTTTTACAGGAGTAGTGTGAATTTCTATAAAATAACTTAGAATATTTATTATCTTGCAAATGCTTATGTGGATCAAAGTTAAAACTTTCCCCGAATTCACAAATATCTCTTACTGTCCCATATTTTTTGGTCTGTGTGACATATATTTGTGATTTTCTGGTAAATAACTGAGGTCTGCAGTCACTAAATGATGACAGACAGGGTTTTCAGGCTTCAAAGATATCAGGAAATGCATGCCAACAGAAAAACCTTAATTCTATCAAATGTCTAAGTATATAAGAGTAATATTTAAAATCTCTCCTTTATTTTTGACCTTTGCCCATCTTTATTCTTGTGTTAAAAATTTAGAGTTATTCTTTATCACAGTTAGATGAGGTGTACACAACAAAGTGGCTATAATTGTTGGATAGGGTCTGTTTCTGTCACTTACCCTTTACTGTGTTAGTCATCTGGATTTGCAGGATCAATGTGGATTTGTGTGGAATACACTGAGAATACTTGTGACTACTGTTTGTGAAACAAAGTTGAAATTACATAGACCTCAGCTATCCCAGTTTTTGCAGAATGTCCATCATTTTGTACATATTTTGATGTGTGCCTTATGACACTTGTGCCTTTTGGCAAATCATTGAGTACTGTAATCACTAAATACTGACAGACAGAGTTTCAGGCTTTGTGTATTAAAAATGCATGCTACTGCAAAAACTCTTATTCTAGCAACTGTATAAGAAACATCTGCCTCTGATTCTAGGACTTTGCCTCTGATTATGTTTGATTTTTTTCTGAGATTCTTGTATTAAGAGGTTGAAAGATTTTTTATCACAATCAGATGAGGTGTACACAACAAAGTGATTATAACTAATGGGTGAGGGAGGGGCTGTCTGTGGTTGAAAGTAACAACACCTTGTTCATTGGGTCATAAATTATTACTAGGCTAACTGCCCTTGTGGATCATTTTAAGCCTAACCAATTACCCCATGTGGGAATCAAACCCTGCAACTTTTTTCTGTAAGGTAAACACCTTAACCATTATGCCAACCTCCTACCCCTAAACAAATTATTCCATAGGTTATATGTTAATTATGGGGATTTGATTATTTATTGACAACAATGCTTCATAGGCAAATACTAAGCTAGCTGCCCTTATGGGCCATTTTATGCCCAGCCAATTTTGCTTTTAGGAGAATCAAGCCCTGCACCTTGTGTTTGCGAGGTAAACACCTTAACAATTATACAAATCTCCTAAATCTTACACCAACCTCCCAACCAAACTGTTTGCTTAGTTTAAACAGTTTGACTTTGCAGGACTAATCTGTACTTAGTAAACAAGTTGGAATACTCTAGCTTCCATGCAACTTGAAATACCTTCTTGCATCTATATTTATTTTATTTTATCATAATCAGACATCTGAGGTGTACACATTCAAAAACAGGGCTAGAATTGCTGGTTATGGGGGTTGTCTTTGAATGAGAATGGCTGATTCTGGTAGTCATAATCAATTTAATAAGTCATTAGTATGGTTTTGCATGACTAATGTACATTTGTGTAAAGCAAACTGGAATACTTTTCCATGGCCATTTTTAACTTCAGTTGGATATTTGAAGTACACACAAAATGGGCTGTAATTTATGGACACAGACACTGATTATAGTTAATTTATGCCTATATAGAGCATTATTTGTACATTTTGTTTTAATTTCGTAATAATGCTTATATATTCTATTTTTTAACTTTCTTTCCGACTTTCCCACGTAAAATGCATCGCAATGGCCACACAATCCTAAATACACAATTCCACTGGTGTCACAATTTGCAAAATGTTTACTCTGAATCAGTCTGTCCCTACTAGATATAAAAATAGTTTCCTTTGTACAAATATAAGGGCATTGGGAACACCTTCCACATTTATAGGTTCCTAATTTTCCTTCCCTAACTTTTTTCATCTCATATTTACCTTCTAACATAGTCTTTAAACTTTTACCTCTTCTATATGTGCATTTTAATGGTTCATCAAATATACATCTTAGGTCAGAAATTTCTCCAAACCTATTCCATTCTTCCTCCAAAATTTTCTTTATTTTAGGCACATTACCATTAAAGTCCACTACAAAGTTGCTCAGTCCTTCATCCTTATTATTTTTACTCTTTTTATGTGTTATCTCATTCAAATCACCTCTTAAACCTAAATTAGGTTTAAATTTATCCTGTCTAGCTCCCTTAACCTCTTTCTCTATCATTTCTATAAGTTCTTTGGGGTAGCCTCTATCCTCAAACATAGTGCTCAACTTGTCACATTCATCATCAAAATCACACTCTCTTGATGTCATGCGGCTTCCCCTCACAAATTGCCCTTTTACTATACCTTTTTTCTGGTAATAGGGGTGAGCACTATTAAAAGCCAAATATGAGTTTGAGAAAGTTTCCTTTCTAAAAATTTTTGAAAAAAAGCCATCGGCCCCTTTACCTATGGTGATATCCAAATAATTTAAAAAGTTCCTATCAATTGTAAGTGAACTTTAAAAACTCTGTAGATTCTGAAATATGTTCAAAGAATTCCATGAATTCATCCTCTAGACTAGTCCATAAAAAGCAGATATCATCCAGAAAACGCTTATAAAATTTCCAATATTGTGCATATTTTGAATTAATAATATAGCTATCTTCCCAAGCTGATAGAATAATATTGACATACGTAGGGGCACATCTTGCCCCCATCGCAACACCCTGAATTTGTTTGAAAAACTCTCCTTCATAATGAATAAAATTATTATTTAACACTAAATCTATCAATGTTAAAATAAGATAAAATTCATTATTAGTGAAATTACCATATTTTATCAAGGCTTCTTCAAGCCACATCATCCCTTGATCATGTGGTATAGATGAAAACAAATCCACTATGTCAATAGTTATAAAAATAATATTTTCATCATAAATATCTTGTGTTATATTTCGCAACAAGTCCCAAGAATCTTTCACAATACCCTGTCCTCCTAATGATAAAGCCTTCAGTTTTACATCCAACCATTTTGCCAAGGGTGCGGTTACTGAGCCCTCTGAAGTAACTATAGGTCTCATTGGGGGATTTTCTGCATCTTTATGAACCTTGGGAACCCCAAAAATGGTGGGAACCTTGGGTTTTTCCACATGGAGGTATTTAAAAGTATCAACATCTATTGAACCTTCCAATAACAAATTGTTTAGTTTTTTTTTTTTTAGGCCAACACTTTTTGGGATGTTTCCATCATTTTATCATAATCAGACATCTGAGGTGTACACATTCAAAAACAGGGCTAGAAGTGCTGGTTATGTGGGTTGTCTTTGAATGAGAATGGCTGATTCTGGTAGTCATAATAAATTTAATAAGTCATTAGTATGGTTTTGCATGACTAATGTACATTTGTGTAAAACCAACTGGAATACTTTTCCATGGCCATTTTTAACTTCAGTTGGATATTTGAAGTACACATAAAGTGGGCTGTAATTTTATGGACACAGACACTGATTATAGTAACAACAGCTTGATCAGGAAGGTGAATATAAAAGAATATGAGCATATATTTGTGGTCCAAAAAGAATGTGTGTGTGGAGGAGGGGGAGTATGGTTTGAAAACCACCCAGAGCTCATGGTGCACATAATCTGCTGCTGAACATCACTGCTTTGTCTCATGGTTTGATTCACAAATGGAGTAATATTATTGCACAATAGCTGCAGTAACACAGCCCACGTTGGCACCCTATTGATTAACTATTACCCATTTTCAGTCTGTACTAGATAAAAAGAGGTTACATGTTACTACAATCGAATATTTTGTTGTAAGTGTTATGATTACTATTTCTTTCCTTTAAAAAGATTCTGCATCTTGAGATATCTCAGGTTACCAAATGTTTAATACAACTACAAACTTTAAAACTAAACTTTATAAAACTTTAAAAACGACTGAGTGCTTTTGTCTTAACAGATACAAAAGAGTTCATCAGAGTAAATTGCTACCGAGATGAAAGTCCTTAAATACATTAAAACCACCAATCACGTCTTAAATTCCAATTGAAAAATAGTGATGTAAACCAGTAATTTAAAGTGGCAGGCTTCACATAAATAGCAGTAACAGGTTAAGAATATATTAAACCTGTTTAAATATAAATACATAAATAACAATATTGGAACAATTGAAAATATAATTCCTAAAATTAAATACAAAGGATATTGACTTGTTCATACAAGAGCCCTTTTCTTTAGCACACAAACAAAAGATAGGACGTCATTGATACCAGGGACAAATGAGGCATTTAATCTCAGCTGCCAAGTTGGTTCTTTATATTCCAAAAGTAATTCCAAGTCACCTTTGAAATTTTTCACAACTACTCAATCTATGATGAAAAATACAAATTTCCTGAAATTGAGGCATGTGTGGTATGTCTAAAAAGTGCATTAGTTATCTTCCCTTTCCTGGTGTCATTCAGGTGCTCACATATTCTTTCTGTGAGCCTCCTGTTTGTCTTCCCCACATAAAAACAATGACATGAAATACACATAGCAAGGTATACAACGTATGTAGTGTTCCAGATGCATCTCCTAGGACATGGGATAGTTCTTTCAAAATTAGTAACTGCAGCATAAAGTCCCTCGTGTACAAATCTATACAACTTGCAAAACCCATATTTCTTCATAATACCTGCTTAAACAAAAATGACTACTAAAGTCTGTCTCAAGGAGAGAATTTAATGTTAAAACAACCAAATCTGAGACAGTTGAAAAGAGGCACAAATCCTTAAAACAGTACCATATACTTCATAAACAAATGACTCTTCAGTCCACCAATACTAAACACATATACTTTATTAAACGAACGACTCTTCAGTCCACCAATACAAAGTACATTAACGCAATTCGACACACACTGCGTTTTAGTTTCCATAGACTTCTTCAGATGGAGACAAATGCATACTTGAACACACCCATCAATATATACTCTTAGGACTAATTAATACACTTAATTAGAATAATTAAAACAAGCTCTCTGAATATTTAAAAAACAAACGTTTTAAAACACATACTTTGTTCCTAAACTTCCATTCATAAATTATATAGTATGATAACCTAAAACATGAATAAATAATAAATATCATATAATTTAATCAATAAAATTCATATTTAGTGTTAACATTTTTCTTTCTTCTAATCTGTTAACACCATCTACTGTCAGAAATTATACTTGCACTGTCCTATGTTCCAAAATTAATAACGTTATAAAATATATCCTAACATTTAACAAATCTATATATTTCATTACTACAAATTATTTCATAAATATAATTCATGATGTAAAACAAGATTAACAATGATATTTAACATCCAGTTAAATATAACATTAACATTAACAATGCATAAACAGGGACTATAGTTTTGCTGATCTCAGCTTTAAAATAGGTGCCAGTGAGATCGCATCATTTAGACCTGGAAATTTGTTTGCTTCCAAGGAAAGTTGCCATAATAATTCTTTATATTTAATTGAGGTTTCCCATGGGCCACCCCTTACGTCTTTATCCACCGCGTCCAATACAAAAAAGTTAAACTTTGCTTCGTGGCAGCTTAATTTATGCCTATATAGAGCATTATTTGTACATTTTGTTTTAATTTCGTAATAATGCTCATATATTCTATTTTTTAACTTTCTTTCCGACTTTCCCACGTAAAATGCATCGCAATGGCCACACAATCCTAAATACACAATTCCACTGGTGTCACAATTTGCAAAATGTTTACTCTGAATCAGTCTGTCCCTACTAGATATAAAAATAGTTTCCTTTGTACAAATATAAGGGCATTGGGAACACCTTCCACATTTATAGGTTCCTAATTTTCCTTCCCTAACTTTTTTCATCTCATATTTACCTTCTAACATAGTCTTTAAACTTTTACCTCTTCTATATGTGCATTTTAATGGTTCATCAAATATACATCTTAGGTCAGAAATTTCTCCAAACCTATTCCATTCTTCCTCCAAAATTTTCTTTATTTTAGGCACATTACCATTAAAGTCCACTACAAAGTTGCTCAGTCCTTCATCCTTATTATTTTTACTCTTTTTATGTGTTATCTCATTCAAATCACCTCTTAAACCTAAATTAGGTTTAAATTTATCCTGTCTAGCTCCCTTAACCTCTTTCTCTATCATTTCTATAAGTTCTTTGGGGTAGCCTCTATCCTCAAACATAGTGCTCAACTTGTCACATTCATCATCAAAATCACACTCTCTTGATGTCATGCGGCTTCCCCTCACAAATTGCCCTTTTACTATACCTTTTTTCTGGTAATAGGGGTGAGCACTATTAAAAGCCAAATATGAGTTTGAGAAAGTTTCCTTTCTAAAAATATTTGAAAAAAAGCCATCGTCCTCTTTACCTATGGTGATATCCAAATAATTTAAAAAGTTCCTATAAATTTTGTAAGTGAACTTTAAAAACTCTGTAGATTCTGAAATATGTTCAAAGAATTCTATGAATTCATCCTCTGGACCAGTCCATAAAAAGCAGATATCATCCAGAAAACGCTTATAAAATTTCCAATATTGTGCATATTTTGAATTAATAATATAGCTATCTTCCCAAGCTGATAGAATAATATTGACATACGTAGGGGCACATCTTGTACTGTGAGTTTGGTGCCATCTAAATAACAGAGATAATTTGCTTAGGTGGTAATGTAATCAGAGATGTTACAGGAGACTAAGACAACAGGTATACAAACAGCCTACTTTTGTTTCTGTTTTCATGCAGAAGAATTTCTCACTGCTATGCCTCCAAAACCTGGCTACAGCAAAGCAAAGAGAGCCAGAGAGAATGTATTCACATCTCCAAGGTTTATTGCTCTAGAAGAAGCAGATGATGAAGAACAACAGAATTTCAAGACCCTCATGGATCGACTTGGTGCTGATAACATCTTTGAAGAGTAGGTACATCTGGGTTACTTGTTAAGAAACTATCTAACAAACTGAACAATTCAGTCAGCATTTTTAAGTTTTTTTTTTTTTTGCTACAGGAAAAAAATATTTAACAATTCAGATACATTTTATAATAACGTGTTTGCAATATATATAAATTAAATGAAATGCATCAAACTCTGACAATGAATTTACAGTTAAAAATAGCACCAGTATATATTAACCTGAATGCCTGTGTGAATAACAAAACCCCATTTTTATTTCAAATTACTTGTTTGTTTATAATGTGGTGCTCATAAAGGTTTACTAAGGAAGATTTAATGTCTGACTTCAGCCCTAGAAATACAGAAATCTAGGTTTTCATATCAGATAAGGAATGCCTGGCATAGGGAGTCTACCTCATCCCCCGACCCTGTAAGATGGCTACAACACTAGATGTAATGTGTTTACTGCATCCAAGCAAATCATTAGACAATGTTCTATTTTTGCCAAACTAAAGTATTCAAAGTAATAATTCACTGAAACAGTAGATACATATTTTTTGTAAGAATTATAATCTAATTCTGTGATTGCACAATACCAGGAAAGCAAATCAAATGACAAAGATCACCAATGGCTCGTTCGATGTCTAAGCACCTCAGATGATGACAAATTGTCCTTCGGTCATCATGTGAGGCACATACAAATGCACAGGGTTACTGGGGTGGAGAGTGGGGAAGTAGATGATGTTTGCCTTATAGCAGTCATCTCAGCCTGACATCCAGACCTTCATAAAACTAGTGACATCTTGCTGAAAAAGTTGCACTGATAACTTTTAACACACTACTAGTTTACACACCAGTTTTATTTACCTGCTTTTTGCTAAGAACAATTACAAATCAATTAAAATACTATGTATACAAGTGCATAAAACACTGAAAAGGTAAAAACAACACCCACTAATCCTTGAGATTAAAAAAAAAAAAGAAATATTAGTAATTATGCAAAATATAAAGTAAGACAAAATGAGGGTGTAGATTGTCACCAAACATTTTCCTCTGGGTGCATGTTGTTGGAGACTGAAGACACACAGCAGAAATAAAATTAAACTGGAGAAACAAATAGCTGTCACAAATTCACTGCAGATGCAGAGAAGAATGCAGCACCATGTGTATAGCTTTAATAATCAAGTGCGCAGGGGGTAAATAATGCCCATGGGCCATAAAGCACCAACAGACAGTAGGGCAGATAGCAGCAGGATGCCCAATGGGCATGTCACTGAAAATGCATGGCACAACGGGCAATACCTTTATTAAGAGCATGTGTAGATTGTTACCTCTTTTGTAGTGTCTACCGAACATTGTTTAAAATACATACAGGAGCATAAAATGTGACTACAGCAGCATGCAGGATTTTCTCCATCTTGCAGCACACTTCTAATGCTGTAGTTACTTAAGAATATGCTGTACACCAAGTACAATGCACTTTACTTCCTCTGCCTTCATGAACTTGGCTATTGAAGCTTTGGGCATGGCACTGCTTTCTTCTCCATGTCCACAATGAATTAATGATGGCCATATGTCTTTGCAGCTGAATTTCACTTCAGTCATGTCTCCCCATTCAAATAAATCTGCAGTAAAATGTCTTGCAACGTAACAGCCTGAACCCCTACAATGGTATAGCAAAGGTGAAGCAAACTTAGGTCAACTATAAGTAAGGTCAGAAAAATAAGTCTTCAGGAAATCTTTAACTCCGCTGACAGTGGGGGATTCCTTGAACCACCCAGGTAATATATTTTACCATATTTCAGAGACATACACCTTGGAATGCAAAACCACATATGCTAGACGATTCACAATCTGCTTCTGAAAAAAAACAGCCTTCCACGGTAGCCAAGCACAATAAGTGAACGAGCTGGTACCAGCCCAGTAGGTACTGTTGGTAGATCATGTTATGCAGCTAAGTACGCTATGACTAGAACTTTATACATAGCTTACCGATAAACAAGCAAACAGTATAACTCATGCAGGGCATCTGTAATATGCTTGTATCTTAATTACCCTGTAAGCAACCAGGCAATGGAGGTTTGAATTAACTGCAGCAGATATGTTTGTAGTCAGAAAACTTAAGGTATAAATTAACTAAAAGTTTAATTAGAAGGATACCAGGGCATGTACCACTACCTGAAGGTCTGAAAGAAGATTAGGGTGTTTAATTATAGAAATCCTGCTAAAACAGGGGTAGAACGTTTTAACAGCTGATGACACCTGGCCATTAAGTGTCAACCCATTGTCAAATGTCAACCCATTGTCAAAAAATAACATTAAATTATGCACCTCTAGCATGAATTCCAGTTTGTCTGCGCAACAGGTGATGTTAGAAGACACGACTGTTGCAGATAAGTCCCTCTAGGTGGCATGCATAGCCATCTTTGAGGTACTGAACTTTAATCAAATAATCACCATCCAGTCATAAATATATTCCAAGTGATGTCACACAGATACATTCATGAAGAAAGGCAGGCGTGTGCGTGTGGGTGTTGCCATCAAAAGAATGCTAAGATCACTCTCTCTCTAATGAACATCTCTGATGGGAATAAAATGTACAGGGAACAATAATGAGCCCAAAATGGAGTCCTGTGGTAATGCACAGGTGACAAGATAGAAAGCAGAGGAATTAACCCCCAACACTACTCGGTGGTGCAGTGGTTAGCATTGTCACCTCACAGCAAGAGGTTCTCCCATTCAGTTCTTGGCTGGAGCACATTCTGTGTGGAGTCTGCATGTCCTCCCCATGGTCAAGTGATGCTAAAGACATGTAGGTAGGTTCGAGCATGAATGGGCGTTCCTTCTTTGAAGGTTGGGCGTTGGTCTGGCAACTCGGCACCATAAAAATCCACTGCCAATCATGAGCAGACCGGAGTTCCGATGTGGCGAACCCTAACCGAGAAAAGTTGAAAGACTTTTACTACTCCATGGGTATACCTGGAGAGGTAGGAGGCAAAGCCATGCAGAAACATTCCTGATATGCCATAATCAATTTGTTTTAGTCCAAAATGATCCCATAATCCACTGTATAAATGGCAGGTAAGAGATTCAACAGGTCAACAGTTGAGTAATAATGTTGGTCTCTAACCTTGAGAATATCATTACAAAAAACTTGAAAGGGTTGTTTTGGAAAATTTAGCTGCACATACAGTACCTTTTTCCCAGACATTACTGAAAAGGGAGATAGGTTTATATCGGCACAGATTATCAACATCTAAACCAGCCTGTTTTTAGGATGGAAATAACCAATGCCACCTCTAATTCTGGTGGGGGAAAAACATCCTGAAGGGAGATCATAACTCATCTATTTATTTATTTATTTATTTAACTTTTGTTACTGGGAAAGTGTGACAGGGCAAGGACCCTTTTCAGCAGACACCTGGGGAGAAAAACTCCACATTATACACATTTGAATGAGCTAACATGAAGAATATACAATGCCATTCGGTATCAATAGGACTTAAGTGATCACCATGTTACATATACTATATAGTATTTATAACATGTAAAGCTCAGATACATTTACAGAATATAGTAGATACATCACTTTAAACTTATACATTAATACAGCATTCAGTATTATTTTACAACCTATATGCATGCTGTCACTGTGACATTACAATACAGAATGCAGTTAAGGCATATGCATATTTATCCAATCAGTCACCTGAGACTTGTAACCAGGACAGAACAGCAGTGAAAGTTTGAGAATTTAGTGATATTTGTTTTATTTTACTCACTGATGTGGGGAATTAGGAAGGGGATTAGTACTAGGGCAGTACTGTTATAGCAATATGCATGATTCCTTTGGGATTTTAAATTATAGACAGTTTAAGATTTAAAATAAGAAGGGATTTTGGTATTGAGATTGTTACAAGTGGAAGATCATTTGCTTGAGAGGTACATCTTCAAAGAGATGTTAAATCATAGATAAGATGAAGTGTTTTTGATATTTGCATTGATTGAGTTCTACAATTTACCAACATAGAGTACAGAAAGTTGTTATCATGATTTTTAGATTTTTGAGCGAGTACTTGGTGTTTTAGTGGGTGCAGTTTTCTAGGGGGTGTATACCAGTTTAATAACTTGCTGGTGGAAGGATATCTGTCTGGGGTATATAGAATATTGAGAGCAGGCTTAATATGAGAAAAGATTAGCTCCAGCCATTTAAGGGAGTGAAGTTCCACACCGTGATATGTTTGGGTAATTTTCTGAAATTCTTTACTTGCAAACTTTGCAGTTTTATTATAAGATTGCTAGAGTTTAGCTAGTTGAGAGGATTGTAGAGTAGTAGCATACAGGAGACTATGGAGCAGATAAGTCTGGGCCATAATCTTACATACATATTCTATTAGGAATGGATTCACTTTATATAGAATTCCTAGTTTACAGTTAATTTTTTGAACTGCGCGTTGGATGTGCTGATTGAATCGTACTATGGTCTATCATTATTTCCAATAGTTTTCTACTTTGAATCAATTTAATTCTAGTATTAATAATGTTGTTAAGACAATAGAGTTTGATTGATGGGTAGAAGGAGAAAATACCACTAGTTTACGTTCATTTGGATTTAGGAGTAGTTTCAGCCAGTTTTAGTTTTTTGTAAAGAAATGCTCCAGGTCATCTTGAAGCTATTTAAAGAGGCAACATATTAGCAATGAGTAAGCCGAGTTATTTTTGTGAGAGACTATGTATTTTATTATAAATATATTAAAGAGTAGGGGTCTTATTACTGAAACTTGAGGCACTCACAATGTTATTTGCAAAGGAGCTAACAGACATCAATGGCCTAGTTTCCTAGGTCTAAGAAGCAGCCTGAGATCGGAAACTGTATCAGATAATTCAGATGATCTAAAAATAGTGAATTGCCATTTCTCCTTGATTTCACCTGCCATGGATATTGTTTATAAAAGTTATTTAGCTGTTTCTATGTTATGACTAGTCCTAAATCAATCTTGTATTGTGGAAAGTAATTTTTTCTGTTAGGTAGTTGATCAAATGTATGTGAACACATCTGTCAAATGTTTTGTATAGAGGGGACAGGATGGCTATAGGTCTGTAGTTTGCTAGTTCAAGTGATTTGCTACCTTTATGTAAGGGGATAACACAGGATTGTTTCTGGAGTGTTGTAAGTATAGATAGTGGGTATGTAATTGCTCCTACAGCTATTTTGATAGGCTATCAGCTGCAAGACAGGTGGGTTTAAGTTTTTTAGTAGTCTCAGCAGCTCTCCAAGTAGCACACTCATCTTTGGTGCAAATGGCTGTGGGTTCAATTCCCACACCAGATAGTTGGATTAATTTCCCAATAGTGTAGCATAGGGGAGATGATGCCCTACCAAATGTACCATCAGATATTAAATCAAGGCCACATCTGCCTGAGCTGGTGATAGTAAAAATGGATGTAAAAGATCCCAATGCACTCAGTGGAAAAGTAGGGGAAGTTCTCTGGTGCCATGGCCAAACTTCCTCTAGTCAGTATGAATACTACCTCAGGTCTCCCCTAAGAACAGGCCATTGGCCTTGTGGGCTTAACCCAGTGAATAAACTGTAAATAAAATAAAATAAATAAATAAATAAAAATAAGAAAAATATTTTTCATCATCATAGTGGCAAGAGTTGTGGTAAGTAAGAAGGTAGTAGTGCCGATATCTATGTCACCAATGTGTTGTGCGCACTGTATTTATTAATGGATTTTTTAACATTTATCGAGTATGAGTTAAATCTGCATGGTATGTTATAGTTTGTTTCATCTATGAAAGGACAGGGTTGTGATTTTGACCAGGCTGGATAAGTTTGACTGTTCACCAAAACTGTTTTTAAAGTTTACAGTGATTTTCCTGTACAGTAGTTTTGCTTTACTTTCAGGATGGTATTCTTAGTTAGGATTTGTACATGTCAATATTATTACAGATTGTTTATTGTTTCTTTCTATGTGCCAGTTTCTCCCTGCTGTATCTCTGTTATGTGGTAGTCTTTTTATATCTAGTGTATGCCATGGAGCAGGATTTCACTTGATTCTTTTTCTGTGTTGAGGTGCTAGAGAGTTTAATATAAAGAGGAAGGTTTTGTTGAGGCAAGTTACTGAGTCATCTAAAGACAGATTTTTTAATAGTTCACGTTTGCTATGCTTAAGGAGAGACAAGAGCATTTCTTACTTTGGTTGTGTTTTGGTTTGTATTTTTGACACTTTTGTACTGGATGCTTCTATGTATTCTGGCTTCCATTTGACAAAAACAGGTTATGATCTCTGTGATGATGTGAAGTAGTGCCAGCTGTACTAGAGGGAGTAGAGCAGTGTATGTGTAACATATTCAAGCATAGCTAGCTGGAGTTTAGTAAAGAATTGTATGTCATTTGAATATCAAACTGATTTGTACAGATGCTTGTGTTAAAAAATGTATTTGTAAAGTTGCTTGTGATAAGTGTGTGTCAACAGTGGATCCTGATGGGCAGAAAATAAATATACATGTATGTCAGACTGTATTGTTGTAACTGATGAAATGTATATATTTTAACAAGAGGATACTGGAAGGGAAGGGGTTAAGCTCAGCCCAGCTAACTTTAAGAAAAACAGCCTGAAATTAAATGACTTGGTTTAGGCCATAAAGATTTTATCTCACAGGTCTGAATGTAGCCAGAGATGCAATGTCTGTGCTACTGTGCGGTGCCAGAGAATAGCTTGTTAGTTTCTGCAGGAAGGGTGGAACTGTTGAAATTGTTTTACAGCTGCCAGATACTGTAATAAACCTTCGCTAAAGTTCTGTGTGTGTATTGTGATACATCAATGCCAGATCCTGGCTCAGTTTCTAGTGAAGGGGTAGTATGGGAACCACAGCCTCAGTTGCCAAATGTGATATCATTCTGTAGCCAGCACTAAAACTGTATTTGAATACTAGTGAGAGATGTGAGGTGTGCACGCTGTTTCTGGACCTGACAAAGACACTCATCCACTTCATCTTGCCTTACTTTAGTAAGTAACTAGGGAACAGTAATTCTTCAGTCAGTTAGAAAAATATGGCGAGATTAGCTAAATGTAGCTTTTTTCTGTACCTGTCTGAGTCTTTCCATCTGTGTTGTTTATTTTATATTTCCTGTGATGGAAACTCTGATGGTTATTGTAAATAGATATTCAGCACTTTCATGTTTTTTCTTAAATATTAAATATATATAAACCTTTCATTGTAGCTAGTCTTTAAGAATTTTTTTACCTTTTAAAAGTACTTGCATTTATTTAGTGGCACTGTGGCTCCACATTCCTGAAAGTCTTGCTGCTTGATTGAATACCACCATTTGTATAAGTATTAATTTTAATAAGTGTAATTGGGTACCCTGGTAAGAGCCTTAAAGTATCTGGCTTCAGGTGTTCTGGTGGCAGTGAATCTACCTTATAGTCTGGGTGGGGGTGGCAGAGTGGGTAAGATGTGCCAGCCTTTCCCAGGTGTGTGTGTGTGTGTGTGTGTGTGTGTGTGTGTGTGTGTGTGTGTGTGTGTGTGTGTGTGTGTGTATGTGTGAAAGACAAATCTCAAAAGTGTGCGTGTGTGACAGCTACTTTGAACATGAACAGGGACAGTGACGGCACTGGTTTCACAGGTGGAGTACTTGGCTTGGAAGACCTGTCCAAGGACTCAGCTCTGTAGTAGTCACTGGGAAGTCTTATTTGGTTCCTGGAGAGGAAGCCCAGCCCCAGGACTGGTGTGTGCATTCCCTGTGTGCTCTTAAGGGAAATTGTACTTGGTGCAGAGAGCTGCATCTGAAAATACTGTGTGTGTGTGTGTCTATTTTTCTCACCATAAATGTTCCCCACTGGTGTTGATCACGAGGATCGAGGCTCCTTGATCACTGTCCCAGAGGAGGGATGTCACAATCACCGATGGTGTCAGGCACAATTCCTACATGTGAAATTTTTTTGAGGTCTTTTGTTGCTATCCAGTCCAAAATGCTTCCATTTATACTAACTTTATCTGTCCTAGTAGTCATATAAAGTAACTGCATTAATCTATACAGACTGAAAGTAGGGTGAATAGTTTTGTGTGAACACATAGACCAATCAGTATTAAGGTCTTCTAGGATTATTATTACAAGTAATATATTTGGAGTTATCTGTGATAATATACCTCAGAAGCTGATTTGTCTGCACTAGGCTGTGTATATATAATGCTGCTATTGTGCATTGATTTTTGTGAGTTAACTTTAAGAGTAGTTACTAAGACTTCATGTTTGGTATTTATATGGGGTGCACAGTAAGATTAAAAGATTTTGAATGTACAGTGGTTGTCCCACCTGCTCTTTTACTAGTACAATCATTATGTAATATGGCATATCCAGGAGGCAGTATTTCTTCATCCTTTAATTGTGATTTAAGGCAGGTTTCTGTTATTACATTTATGACAGGGGTGTACAAAGATATCCAGCTATGTAGGTCTGATATTTTGTTCTGCATACTACAGGCATTAATATAATATATTTTTACTCCTGCAGTTCTGATTTTGGGTTGCAGTAAATGTCCCAACATTTTAGAAGAAATTTGTGCATATATTTCTGCTGCAGTTTAAATTTTTGTAATAAGGCTTGGGGATGTGATATAGCTTATTTAATTTTAGAAATGTGTTTTATTCATAGATATTTTGGAGTTAACAGGTCAGTGGTGTTAGATTAGATAATCCGTTTTTACTACTATACTGTTAGTTTCTTTTAGATTGAATGTTTGTGTGGGAAAGTGAGGCTAATACTGATACGATTTATTAAAGTAGGTTTGGGATTAGGAGAAAAGAAAAAAATGTCTACAAGAACATTTGCAACTAGGTTGTGCTTTTTTATCTTGGTGGAATTTATGGTGCTTTTTTTCGGTAATATAGTAGGGAGGGGTGAGAGAAGTGACTGGTAGCTTGATTACAAGTCGGCTTAAATATATTTTTATATCAGAAGTCAAATTACACTTATCTGTAAGTTTTGGTGTTATATGCATAAAGTAGAGGAGTGAGTTAAGATGAAATCAATTTAAATAGTTGTAAGTATGCACTTAGAGTGAATTAAAAATGTGTTCAATAATTTTGTGCCATGCTGCTGAAGTTTCAAAGAAATGGCAACTTTAGTTACTGGAGGTCTAGTAGTGAAAAGCTATACATTGGATAACAAAAGTGCCCACGAGAGAGAGAGAGAGAAAGACACAGAATATTACTGAAAGGTAGAAAGGGGGACAGGAGGATAGTAACAGTAATAAGGACTGAGGCAGTGGGCAGCTCTAGATGAGGAAATAATTTATAAAGGTATGCTACAGTAGTTTTTATAATTATCAAGAGAGATTTTTATTGGATGGTAACAGATGAGGGTGGATCAGTGCAGTAATAAAGGAAATTATGTAGGGGTGTTTGGGATAAAGGTATTGAAGGGAAGCAATCCCAAAGATGAAAGACCCTAATTAGGTATGCAGTTAGAAACAATCTACTTGAATCAGGTCAGTGAGCACAGTTTAGTGATTTACAAGAGCTTTCCTGAGGTAAATAACTTATGTTGCATGTAGTTCATATGTGAGATATGAGAATGAGAGATGACAACCTATGAAAGTGACCTCCAAACTATTTTAATACTATAGTACTGAAGGTATGCAATCAGTTAACTGACAGAATTGTAGCAGTACAGGCTGAGGTATTGCTGCTGGTGACAGGGCTAATGTTTAGAAAGAATCCTTGCAATTGCCACCACAAGAAGCCAGGTCTGCAAAATTTCACGAAATTCAGAAATGTCTACTATGTCATAAAAGTTTTATAAATACTGTCTTCTTTCAGATTCGGAAAATAGTAGCAACTTCCCGTACTGTAAGCAAATTATTGTTTGAGAACTGTTTTATATATAATTCACTTCAAGAAAAATTATAATGGTTACTACTACTTCTTATCATAATTATTTTAATTAAAATAAACATTTCTGTACCACACTACAAAACTATAGCAACTTTAATTTAGTCTAGTTGCTGAGAGTGTATTTTCCTCTAAAATAGTACTTGGCTGAAGTTACTTTATTTTAAAACACTTTATTGAATTATCAGTTATCACAGGTAAATATATATTTATATAAAGAAAAACAAACCATATGAACATGTTCACAGTTACAAACATTATGCATCACATATATTCTTCTGTAAAATCATCCATCCAGCATTACATAAATTGCTCAATCTCTGACTTCTCTTAAACTTCACTCATCCTCCAAACATTATTCTGCACACATTATTCCCAAAGTTTCACTTTTATTCTATGTAATTTGCTCCTACCCTTTTCTAAAGACCCTCATTCAGTTATTTTATATCTGTTATAATATTCACTACTTCAAATACAGTTGGTTTATACTTTGATTTCCACTTTCTAGTAATTGCTTTTTTGGCAGCCACAAGAATTAAAATTAACAAGGCCTTATAATGTCTAGGCATGCAGAGCCTGTATCATAGCTCAAAAAAAAATATATATATATATATAATTTCCTTAGTTACACCCATTTGCTCATCCAATATTTCTGACAGAGTACTCTTGAAGGAATTTTTAAAGCCTGTCAACATATTACACTCCTAAAGAAGCATATGTTCCCGATTACTTCTTTCTTCCCCATCAGACCTCCAACATTTGCCATCTACCTAAGGAAAAGTTCTTTGGAGTCTGCTTGGGGTATAAAATTACCTGCGCAAATACTTCCAAATAAAAATCCTAAATCTTCTAGGCCTTGTTATATTGTATATTTGGGTGCCATACATATACACTCCCATAGTTTCCTTGTGAATTGCTTATCCCGTCTCTATTCCCAACCTCCTCTGATTCCTATAGTTTATATGCCCTACTACGTTATCCCTTTAACAGCAGCTTCTGTTCCACATTCAACTAAAAACTCTACCAGAGCAGGTCTTCTGCTTAGGATTCCCTTTTCCCTTTCTGTTTGCCTATAACCTGATACCCAATCCCTGATAGGTAACACGGTCTCTAGCCTGCAATACAAATGTCTTCTTGGCCTCTTCCCATTCTACTAACTTTTTTTTCTAGCTATTTGCTCCCAATACCTTGGTTTATATGCCAGTTTTCTCCAGTAAATTCCAGCCCACTGTTGCATATTTTCTGTATCTCTAATTGCAGTCATCCCTATTGGCAGAATCTCCGTTCTTAATTTTTGTGTTGGTTTAGTCCCTAAAATATTTTCATCTACTTTATGAATATAATATTCTGTATGACTGCTGCTGTTCTTCTTAAGGATCTGCATCCAAAATCCCACTCTCTCCATATTTTTTGAGCTCCACCATGCTTCATCATCTTCCTTTTTCACTTTGAATTAAAGCTTTCTGCTTATGTTCTGCATATCATCCCTAAATGTGTAGCTCTAAAATATCCTTTCAAATCAAGTGTTCTTAAACCACCTTGTTTTGTTAGAAGGATCAACGTATCTCACTTGACCCTTGCCCTTTTCCCATCTCAGATAAAATCCCTCAATTACTAATATTATTAAGACACTATCCATAACTTCTCTGGTTAATAAAAATATGTCTGACCTGTGTACAAAACTAAAGGGACTAAAATCATTTTCACTGCTCGTATCTTGCTATTCATATCCCAAAACAAGAGCTTCCAGTTTCTCAGTTTTGTATTACCTTTTATTTAGTCTCCTCCCACATATTCTTAACTGATATAACAGAATATTTTTTAACCCATAATCCTAAATACTTCAATGACGATGTGAGGTATTGCCAGCTATGTCAGGAGAAGTAAGGCAGTGGATGTGTAACATATGCCAGCACAGCTAGCTGGAATTTTATCAAGAATTATATCTTAATTGAATATCAAAGTGATTTGTACAGATGCTTGTGTTGTTGCTTGTGTTAAAAATGTATCAACAGTGTGTCCTGCTGGACAGAGGAAGATTTTGTGTGCCCTACTTGCTCTGAATATCACTCATCTGTGGCTGCATTTTATTTTGATTTGAAGCTCTTTGTTTAAGGTTTGATCACTTCTATTTTGCATCTTATTCTAGTATTAAATTTCTTTTGTTTTAATTTTTCTGTTTGGTTGGAGTTTTAAGAGTTCTTGGCTAGGGTCAGTTAAAAACAGTTACCAAAAAATTCCTTTGCAAACTGTGACTAGCATCAGTTAGTTTGTGGGGGGGGGGGACTGAGAAACAGCATTTCTCTTTTATTTAGAAATACCTGTAGTTAGCTGAGGAAAAGTTCTTTCAAAGTTTGTTTGGTCTGCATTGCTCTGAATATAATTCATGTCTGATTGCATTCTTCTCCCTCCCACCCAGCCAGTCCTTGTTGTGTTCTTACATTTGATGGCTTTTGAGCTGCCCACCCCTACTATAAATCTCATTTTGGCACTTCTTCCAGTCCCATCTCATCAGCTCATTCTACTGATTAGAGAGAGAGAGAGAGAGATCATTTGGGAAGGCCCACCCCTTAGTTTCTCAACCTTGAATGATCGCGTTTCTACCCATCCCACTTAACCTAAAAAATGCACTTTATTCATCTGCTTTTACTGTATTTGTGTTTCTTCCTACTTCATTACTTTATTTTGCTTTTGATACTTGTTCTTAGGAAGTATTCAATTGCATCTATTCTGCTGCATTTATTACTGCATGTTAGTAGCCTGATTAAATTGTAACTCTTATTCTAAGCCTTTTGGTTTAAGCACTTGGTTTTCAGGTCAGTTGCTTTACATTAGGTTTGTGGTCTACACTCTTGTGGCAGGAGAGGTAGCTTACATCCTTCTAAGCTGGGAATTGTTGGTTGAAGGCTTAGTGTGTATGTTTTTCTAAAAGCATCTTAGTTCTGGTTTAACAACTTGGGCTTCTGGCCAGTTATTTTACATTAAGAAGGTTTGTCGTCTACACTCTTGTGGGAGGAGAGGGTAGGTTCTGCCCTTCTGAGCTGGGAATTGCTGGTTGAAGGCATATTGTGCCTGCTTATTTGACCTGTTTCTTTTTGAAACTTCTGCACCTTGTTTGCTGTAGCATAGACTAGATTCAGAACTGCTGAATCTAGCTCTGTTTGTATAACTTGACCACTAATCCAGGCCAGTTTTTTGGAGAGGGCTCCCCTGCACCCTAGTGGCAGGAGTGTGTAGTTAGAACTCATCTAATTGAATGTTGCTGGAACAAACTCAGTTTTGAGCTTTTTTATTGGTTAATTAGTTAATTTAACTCAGTTTGCTCTTGTTTGCTACTGTTACATTTAAGTGTGCATTTGTTCTCCTGTGTTAAATTGACCTAAACAGAGTTTAAATATCTTTAGTGTAGTCTGGTTACAGGTTTTGCTGTATCCAGATCTGTTTGTTTGATTCCTGTGTTTCCTGCTACACCATCTTGTTTTGGCCGGGGCCTCCCTGCACTTAGTGGGGGTAAGTGAACTGGTTGGAACTGGTCTGACATAGGGTGTTTACTGTTTAGCTAAGAGCTCAGGGACAAGGGTTGATTAGTCAATTCAGTGTTTCTATTTTACTTTAATTTTTGTGGTATTTGAGCTTGTTTGCATGTCATGTACCACTGCTGCTCTGTTTTACCACTTTGTGAGTATCTCAGCTGCATTTTTTCCCTTACCAGCACTCCTGTGTAAGTGAGGCCCTCACTTGCAGCTACTGTATTGATTTTATTCATCCCTACTCACACCTATAGGTATTCTCCTCAGACAGTACCCAGTCTACTATCCCTGATCTCGCTTCAACAGATTCTGAAAACCATGGACATACAATTTCCTATGGTTTCTCCTACTAGTCTAGTTGATATGTACATCCTGAGACAGTGTAGCAACTGCCTTATGTACATGGACAACCCTCTACTACAACCACCAAGAAACACAATATGTGAGAGATGCAATTACATTAAGAACCTAGAATCCTTGCTGTCTCAATCACAAGCCAGTACATCTAGCACTGAGAAGGTTGTCTGTGCAAACACTACAAACATCACACCTCTAATACCACCCACACCTGTACAACACACTCCTACATATGCAGAGGTTCTCAAAAACATACCTAAACAAAAGAGACCTCTGAAGCAAACACATACACACACATCACAACCTACAGGACCAAGCATCACACATAGCACACACACCTGTGTCTCACAGCCTCTAAGCTCCAGTCACAAACCCAGCATACTAGTCATAGCAGACTCTATCTTGAGACACACGCGTGCCCCTCACCAGGCTAGACAAGGAGAAAGTCATGGTAAGTTGCTTGTCAGTTGCTAGAATCTGCCATATCACACACTCAAGTCTCTTAACAACAGGTACTGTTATGACTCTGTCATAGTCCATGTTGGTGTGAATGACTGGACTATATGAAGAGAGACATGCTTGAGCTCACTGAATGTGTGTCCCATAAAGGTATGTTCCCCCTCTTAAGCAGCATTCTACCATCACCCAGAATAATGCATACAAGCAGAAAAAGAATTGGCTTAGTTTCTGGTGTCATTCCAAGGGGATCCAGTACCTGACAGCCTGGGAGGACATGATTGACAGACCATGATGCTTTACCAGAGATGGCCTTCATCTGTCACCCCTGAGCTTCAGGCTTCTGTCAAAGGCTGTTGCCTCCCCCATAGTGCCTTTTTTAGACACAGTCAAGAGCACAAAATTGCCAATATGAAAAAATCTTCTAAATGAAATTTAAAGGTCATGCTGCTAAATGCTAGGAGTTTTAGCATGAAACTGCACTCATTGCAAGCACTCCTTGCCCTGGAGGATGCTGACATTTGTGCAGTCACTAAAACCTGGTTCAAAGCTGCGAACAGCACACCAGCCCTACCAGGTTACTCATCCTACCATACTTTCAGAACCCAAAAGTAGGGCTATAAAGCCAAATGAGGTGAAGTGTCAATATTTATCAAAGAAATACACACCTCCAGGCTGGTCAAATGGTGTGACACACAGAAGACACTCCAAGTGCAGTCAACTGTTAACAAAACACCTATTCAAATCATAGCTAGCTACAGACCACAACCCTGACTCAGGACACCCACTCCACATATCTGGACTTACTTGAATCCATCAGGATTCAGCACTCTGCCCTGATCCTGGGTGACTTTAACTATCCAAACATTGAGTGGAATACCTATTCTAGCCAAGACATGAACACCCAGAGATTCAACGATTTCATCAATGCATTGGATCAGCTGGTCAGCACCTGTACAAGAGGTGAAGATATCCTGGACCTGATATTAACCAACATGAGTAGCCACTGTAGCACCCCTACAGGGTTATCCTCCTTGGTAAGATCTGATCATAAAGTGATCCCTTTGTAAGTCACCATCTCCCCTGACCCCCTTGTCAGGGTCAAACAAAAAAACTTTTCCAAAGCTAACTACAGTCTCCTGAGAGCAGGTATAATCAGTTTCAGAGCTACCATCCCTTCAGTTGGAACTAGCACTAATGTCCAAGCCTACACCAAAAAACTTTATGAGCACCTACATAGCTGTATGGACTCAGCAATACTTGGCAGAACCAAATCTTTTTCCTCAAGGAAAAGTGAACCTGTCTGGTAGGCAGCAGCAATAAACAAGCTCTATAATAAAAGGAATCATTTGCTGTCCAGGACCTAGAAGGAGCAGGTGCCAAGTTGGAAGCAATCTCTCCTTTGTCTGAACAAGAAATAAGGTCACTGGTGAAATCCTCTAAGGCTAACTTTGAGTCCAAATTTCCCACATCCACCAAGGACAATCACAAGACCTTCTTCACATATATCTGCAATCTCAAATGTAACACCAAATTTGCTCTGAACTGATGGTTAATAACACCAAATACACAAATGCCATAGATATAACCAACCTGCTGGAAGACAGGTTCAGTGAAAACTTCACCCCCTGTCCCCCATCAGTAAACCAGGACATCACCAGGGAACAGGTCATTAATGCTCTCTCAAAGGCAAACAATACAATCTCAACAGGACTTGACAACATCCCTGGCTGTATCCTACATGAACGCAGGCATGAGCTCTCAACTCTGTTAGGCATCCTATTCAATCAAAGCCAGAGTACTGGCTTCATCCCAGCCAAATGGAGAACAGCCACTGTCATCCCACTGCACAAAGGTGGAGTGCCCACTGATCCAGGCAATTATAGGCCGATCAGCCTAACTAGCCTGATCTGCAAGTCCATGGAACGCATTATCATGGAACTTATAAATAAGGACATTGGCAACCTCCAAACACTTGACGCCACACAATTTGGTTTTGTCAAAGGGAGATCTTGCCTGTTAATCTTGTTTGACTTCTTCAAAACAGTCACCAAAGCCATGGACGAGGGGAAGACAGTGTACAACACCTACCTTGACCTAGCTAAAGCCTTTGACACTATTCCCCACTTGGGCATAATAGATAAACTCTCTCAGCTAGGCATCAACATATATGTTACCAGATGGATAGCTAACTGGCTCACTGAAAGAACCCACTGAGTCAAAATAGGGGAAGCCACCTCCAGTAGTAGACCCATAATAAGCAGTGTACCCCAGGGATCGGTCTTGGGGCCTCTACTATTTGGGATATACTTTTCTGAGGTGCAAGCCAAAACCAGTGGCCTGTGGCTGACCAAGTCTGCAGATGACTGCAAGCTGGGTGCGGTCTTAAATCCTCTTAGTGATGTGAACATCCTCCAAGAGGGACTTACCCAAACTAATGACTGGTGCCAGAAGCCTGACCTCAAGCTAAATGCCAAGAAATGCATCATTATCCCCTTTGAGGAAAATAGAGTTCCCACTAATTATCACATTAATAACAATGTACTAAGCACGCAATCAGTTGTGATGGATTTTGGCACCCAGGTTGATAGCAACCTGACTTTTGGCCACCATGTTGCATCCATTGTACAGAAGGCTTTCTACATGGCCCACCTCATAAGTAGGGGTATTTCCTCCAGGAACAAGGAGGTCATAGCATCCCTGTACTCCACCCTTATCAGACCTATTATCAAATACAACTCCCCCTTCAGCATGTACCTTGCCAAGCACATGCAGCAGCTGGAGAGAACAAAGAGGTTCCTGATCAGAAAAACCCAGGGTCTCAAACATCTATCCTATACAGCTAGGCTAAAAGCCTTGTCTCTCTATTCAGTCTCATATAGACTGCTCAGAGATGACCTGTGTCTGGCATACAAGGCCATCTCAGACCCAGCTTTGATGGAGTTGCTGCATACCCGCAAGTCAAACTTCACTAATGCAGCCAACACACAAGGCCTCAACCTGGTCTGTGACATTAATAGAACTTGTTAGCAGGATAGATTTGTGTCCCAAAGACTCTGCATCTATGGAATAGACTCCATCTTTATGTCAAGCAGAGTACCTCTCTAGCCCTCTTTAAGAGGAACCTGGATGACTGGATGGGAAACAGAAAATACACCCCTGGGATCCCAACTGTGTCCCTGCTGGACTTTCTGGGAACATGGGCAAAATTCTTGCCTAGGCTTACAAGGTCTTCTGGGCCAATAGGCTAGTATCATATGAACATATATGCATGTATTATTGTAACTGTTGAAATGTATATACTGTAACAAAGGATACTGGAAGAGAAGGAGTTAATATCAGTCCAGCTAACTTTGGAAATAGTAAGACATTACATTACTTAACTTAGGCTATAAAGATTGTATCTTACAGTTCTCAATGCAGCCAGAGACAAAAAGGATGTAGTAGGAAGCTTTATTTATTGTCTTTGCAGTGAACTAATTGCTACTCTGAAAGGGTAGAAGTCTGAAATTGTTTTATGACTTCTAGAAGCTGCAACTGTTCTGAGCAAAACCCTATGTGCGTGTGTGTATTATTGACACATATGCATTAAATCCTGCCAGTTGTTAGCAATGGGGGTAAGCATGTGAACCAGAAGTCTGATAATCAGATGTATGTGATGTCATTCTGTAAGCTAGGACAAAAATTATATGCAATACTAGATGAGACTGAAGTCTCAGAGCAGTCTGTTTTTAGAACCTGACAAAGAAGAAAGACCACTCACCTACTTTATCTTGCCTTGCTCTAGTACGTGACTTGGGAATAGTAATTTTTTTAGATCAGTCAGGAAAGTATAGTGAGATTAGTTAAATGCTGTTTTTCTGTATCTGTGTGAATCTATTCATCTGTGTTATTTTAATATTTCCTGTGATTGAAACTGTGGTGTTTATTGTAAAAATATTTAATATTTTCATGTTCTTTTATTATTTATCATTGTATATATTTAAACTACTTACTGTGTCAGGTCCAAGAGTACTTATATATATTTGGTGACACCTCTGTGTCCACTTCTGAAAGCCTTACTGCATTGGACAAACATTATCATTTGTATTAATATTAATTTCACGCAGTATAATTGGGTACCCTTGAAGAGCCTTAAAGTAGCTGACTTTGGAGTGTCTGTTGGCAGTAATTACCTTATAGTCTTGGAAGAAGGGGGCATAGGTAGTAAATCTGTGCCAGCCTTTTGCATGTGTGTGTGTGGGGGGGGGGATCAAATCGAATCTGAAAGATTATGTGTGTCAGCTGCTTGGAGCAGGGACACAAAGCACTAGTTTTACAAAAGGAGTGGTGGAGGACTTGGCTTGGACATTCGGTTGAGGACTCAGCTCTACAGCTGTGCCAGTGGGGAGTCTTATTGTGGGTGTGGAGAGAGAGATAAACCAGCCCCCAGACTGTGTGTGTTCCCTATGTGCTCTTAAAGGATATTGTGCTTGATGCAGCGAGCTGCATCTGGAAATACTGGGTGTATCTATTTTTGTTTCAAGTAAATGTCCTTCTCCAGTGCCACTGGTGAGGATTCAGGCTCCTTGATTACTGGCCCAGAGTGAGGAACCTCACAAATTCATTTTCTCATACCCCCATAAATATGGGTATTGTGGAACCAGTTCATGTATGGGAACATAGTTAACAGCTACAGCCTTTATTTTACCTTCATTAATTTTATATCCTGAAAAAGATTTGAAAGTGTCTCAGAATGTTCCACAATACTGATGTGTCATTTTCTGGTTTTATCAGGTACAAAATAGTATTGTCTGCAAATAATGCCATCTTTTCTTGATTGCCATAACAATTATATCCTTGAATTTCTTAGTCCCTTATTTTGACAATGACTCTAAATATAACACAAATAACAAAGAGGAAAGAGGATACCCATGCCTGGTTCCTCTTTTCAGATGACTTATTAGAGAAGAACCTTCCCACTTTAACTTTTTTCCTCCAATCCCTCATATATCCTCCTAATTAATCTTATTATTATATTAGGGAATGCAGATGCTTCCATTGCTCTACTCATAAAATCCCTCCTTACTCTGTTGAATGCTTTCACTGCATCAAAACCCAACAGCAGCAGCAGTATTTTTTTAGTTGAAGTTACTCTTAACATGAACATACCACTAAAACAAAACAGTCAGTGCATTAGCAGTATTTATACTTTTAGACGATTACGGTACACATTCATGTTGTGACATTACATTCTTGTTTGCTCTAATTTCAGTTGTCTGGAGAAAAGGAACAAAATGCATATGCATAATACCAACCAGAAAACAACAAATCTTACCAACACATTTACCGCTTTCCCACCAAGTTATTTTTGGTTTAATTACAGAAGTGTTTACTGGAACAAGTGCTTCTGTCACATATTGTGTTTCCCAAGCAAATTATGGGTGTTATTTCTGGTTTCTATGGTATCTTCATGTAGCCCATTTCATTATATCTTCACAAGTGCCAAATAAGAACAGTACTGACATTTTTACCAAGACTTAGGTTAGAAAACTGTATCACCATTTTTGTGCTAAACATGTAATAATGAAATGGATAACCATACTCTAGGATATGAGGACTGGAAAAATAATGAATATATAAATGTGGGAGTTGGTGAAAACTGAAAATAAAATGTTTTTTTCACAATATCTTTTTACACAAGCACAAAATAGAAGAATTCAGAAAAGCATGCTGCATGAGAGAAACTTGTCTCTATTCAGTATTTATTAAGGACTTTGAAAAAATATAACTTGCTAATATATTTCTTTTGTTCTAGCCAATCAGAGATCTGGAAGCTATGGACGAAACTAAGACAAGATGAGCCCCATCTTTTAGGAAATTTGGAGGAATTTCTGTCTAAAGTAACTCAGCAGATTCGAAAAACTAAGGAGGAAAAAGATACTTTGGAAATGACACTGAAAAAGTTAGGAAAACGCTTCTTGATATGATTTTTAGTTAATTTTAGAAGGATGGTGCAATGATGCCATATCATAAATTTAGCATCTCAGAAAAGAAAAGGACAAAGGACAGCTGGCATTTAATACTACCTTCAAGAAAACTGGTGCTAACTGTGCCTTAGTCTTTCTTATTGTTATGAAAAAATATACATATGTAAAGTGTGTGTTTGTAGGTATGTATGCGAAACACAAAAACATCTCACTATGTTGCATTTTCTACACAGAAGAATAACAGAGCATAACACTGAGGTTCACCAACTATACGAAGAAATGGAAGAACAAATTACAAGGGAAAAGGAAAGACTTCATAATGAGGTAAGGTCTGAAATGAAAAACACAATGCCTGCTTTACTTTAATTATTACTTGTTTGTTTCCAGAAACATGTGTATGATGTCATGATACCTGCAACTATTTATGAATGGTAGAGCAATCCAACACCATCAAACCAAATATGGAAAAATAACTGGAGGAACCAGTGTGGAATAAAAATCTAAATTAGATTACTGTTATTTTTCATCTTTCGCAAGTTATTTAGAGGTTATTGCCCTTTAAGATATGTTGGTAGATTAATGAATCTAATCACATCTGTTTACAAGTGATACAGCAAATTCTCTTTATGATCAACACTGTAACCTTACTGGTTGAGGCATCTCAATTGTGTGAAAGGAGAACTCTAATCAGGGCTGGATCCAGAGTAAAGCTGCCTAGGACCCACTGCTAGCTGGGGGAGGGCATAAATGTCATCAGTTGGCTGCATCTTTCCACCTCAACAAAGTCAGTACAGTGTTTTTTTTTTCTTTTTAAAGAAAAAAAGAAAATCCCACCCCACCTCTTTTCTCCATCCAAACTGCCCACCTCTTTAAATTAGCAACAGTAGTATTCCTGACCTGCCACCTCGTCTTTTGAACCTGGTTTGATTACCTCTGGCTCTTTCCATTGAGGAAAGTAGCTGATGCCATTTTCCATTTTTATTTTATTTTCTCTTTTATTTGCTACTATGCTAAAAACTAAAATTAGACCATTCTTTTAAGTTATTACATCTAGTTTTTCATTTTTTTCTATTGATACTTTTCCTTTTTGATTGAATAGCCTGTTATCCCAAATTTGTAATTACCAATTCCCATCCCATCCCATCCCTGTTGGTGATGTGGTAGACCTGTTACCCTGCCCTCACGTCCAAGGCAGACGTGATCATGCTTAAGTAGATTGCAAAGTCATATGCTCACCCACAGAGCAAACAAGTTGAACGTATTGAAAATGGACAGTGCTGTGTTGTGTTGAGTACTACCCCACTGCATGCTGCCCCAGAGGACTTGAATGGTCTTGCCAAAGGAAGGTCCCTGCTTTTAAGAAGTAAGCAACTTGATTCTTCTGGTAAATCACTGTAAAAGGATTACAGCCAGTAAGTTATGCCGGACATTAGATTTCCATACTTCTTATTCTAAGACATTAGTTTTGTTTTGTGTAGTTGCGCTATATTCTCATCTTTGAATTGTTCATTTCTCTGGCAAATCACCAAGAATTAGTCAGTCAGTCAGTAGTACCAGACATCAGATTTCCATATTTCTTATTAGAATATAAGTGTTTATTTTGCTTTATAATTTTTGTTGTGCAACTATACTGTCTATTTAATTTCTCCTTTGTGTTTCTAATCCTGTGACAGGAATGGATCCCATTCCCAAGTCAAAGTATGATTAAAGGTCATGAAATTAACATTGTTTCAGTCTTTGATATTAGCCAAAAGTGCTATTTGTAGCAGCCACAGTGTTTCCAGAAATGACTCCTCCTGCAATTCTTACAGAGTTACATGTATTTGTAGCATATCAAAATAAGAGTGTACATTATTTTTATGAGACCCATTGTTCCTACTACTATTGGAAATGTCTGGGTATCCTTCCTCCACATTGCCCTCCTTTCTGCCTGAAAATCCTGGTATTTTATGATTTTGTCTCTCTCTGTTCGCAAAACACTGTAATCACTGGGTGTAGCAATTTCAGTGATCAGTGCTACTTTTGTCTTCTTTTCATGGACTACTAAATCAAGTTTTCTCGCATCTATTTTTTGAACTGCTGGTAATGGTATATATATATATATATATATATATATATATATATATA